>NW_026652293.1:37481180-37536857 GCF_009828535.3 Hylobates moloch | reverse complement strand
ACTTCCACAATGGTTGAACTAGTTTACAGTCCCACCAACAGTGTAAAAGTGTTCCTATTTCTCCACATCCTCTCCAGCACCTGTTGTTTCCTGATTTTTTAATGATGGCCATTCTAACTGGTGTGAGATGGTATCTCACTGTGGTTTTGATTTGCATTTCTCTGATGGCCAGTGATGATGAGCATTTCTTCATGTGTTTTTTGGCTGCATAAATGTCTTCTTTTGAGAAGTGTCTGTTCATGTCCTCTGCCCACTTTTTGATGGGGTTGTTTGTTTTTTCCTTGTAAATTTGTTTGAGTTCATTGTAGATTCTGGATATTAGCCCTTTGTCAGATGAGTAGGTTGCAAAAATTTTCTCCCATTCTGTAGGTTGCCTGTTCACTCTGATGATAGTTTCTTTTGCTGTGCAGAAGCTCTTTAGTTTAATGAGATCCCATTTGTCGATTTTGGCTTTTGTTGCCATTGCTTTTGGTGTTTTAGACATGAAGTCCTTGCCCACGCCTATGTCCTGAATGGTATTGCCTAGGTTTTCTTGTAGGATTTTAATGGTTTTAGGTCTAACATATAAGTCTTTAATCCATCTTGAATTAATTTTTGTATAAGGTGTAAGGAAGGGATCCAGTTGCAGCTTTCTACATATGGCTAGCCAGTTTTCCCAGCACCATTTATTAAATAGGGAATCCTTTCCCCATTTCTTGTTTTTGTCAGGTTTGTCAAAGATCAGATAGTTCTTTAAAACCTAAGAGAAAGCAGTTTTATTGCTTTTTCTGATGAGAACATCTATATCCATTAAAAGCAAATTCAGAAATGTATAATGAAAACAAATTTCACCCATTATCCTACCATTCAGAGATAACTTCTGATTGTGTTTATACACGTGGATTTATAAAAGGAGGTTATGCTTTTATTCCTAAAAGAAAATTGAGGCTCAGAGATGTTAACTAACTCCTCTAGGGTCAAAACCAGTGCAAATCACTAAAACGTGTTGACTGTTTGTTAAATTCAATGTAATTAAGTGCCACAGGGCGTTACAGGCAGCAGATTTTGTGGATGAAGAATGAGAGAGGCGGCATTGATTGGAATTACTGGGAGGGTTTTCTGAAGGAGGTGGGGCTTGACAGAGTGATCTAATATATATGTTATATGTTATATATATATATTTTAAGGCTTGTTTTATTTTAATGGCTGATCTATCTAATCACAGAGACCAGTATGTACAGACAAAGTGGGAGCTTTTATTTCCTGGTGTCTTCCTCCTTGGACAAGGTCTTGATGATTTCCTCCTTCTTGACCTGGAGGCGCTCTTTATGGCGCTTGCGTGCTTCCTTGGTCTTAGACCTTTGGGCTTCAACCTGGTTAGCCAGGAGCTTCTTGCGGGCCTTATCTGCCTTCAGCTTGTGGATGTGTTCCATGAGAATCGCTTGTTTTTGAACACATTCCCCTTCACCTTCAGGTACAGGCTGTGATTCATGAGGTGATCAATCTTCTTAGATTCGCAGTGTCTTCTGAGCAGCCAGCACAGAATCCTCATTCTCCTCGTCCACGTGACCTTCTCTGGCATCCGGGCATTGGCTGTACCCTTTCGCTTACCTATGCCCATGTGCCTGCCCTGCCAGTAGGCCAAGGTGTTTTCCTGGCATCGAGCCCGGGAATGGACAGTCATTGGCTTGCGGATCATCAGCCCATCTTTGATCAGCTTCCGGATCTGCTGATGGGAGTTGGCATTGGAGATTTCATTGGTTTCATTGGGGTCCAACCAGACCTTCTTCTTGCCACAGTGGAGGACCCTAGAGGCAAGCCTCTTCTGAAGCCTGAGCATACTCATAGCAGTGAAAGGTGAGTGATCTAATATTGACTTGATTCCTCCCATTAAGTGGCCTCTGAGTGGGCAAAGCCAGTGAGTGGGGACACCTGAGCACTGCCTGCTGTCGGGACTGGGCACTGCCTAAGACAATGATTACTTTTGAGCTTTTCTGAAGTGAAAATAAGTCAATGTGAACATGGCAAAGAGGGACGGAGGAAGAGACATATGGTATCTAGAAGGAGGTTGGCAGGTAACAGGGTGCCAAGAAATTAAGACCTAAAGAAATAGAGTGGAGGAGAAGGATGGTGGGGGCACAACAGTGGATTGTGGTTTTGCATTTGAATCAAGAGGAGGAAAAAACCACCCATCCTTCCTCTCCTGTTTTTTTTTTTTTTTTTTGTCTTTAAACGGGCACTGTCACTCTCTTTTGGGATTACTTATTTATATGTTTGTCTCTCCCTCTGCACTGTGAGATCTGGGTGAGGAGGAATGGTGTTTAATTTTCATGCATATCTTCAGAGCTCAGCACATTAAGCCTGGCACGAATAAAAGAGACACTCATTAAATATTTTTCAAAGCAAGGATCCACTGACATGACTTTCAGGCAGGCCCTCCCAGGCTGTCTACAACCCCCTCTGTGGTCTCATAGGGCACCTATGCACATGGTGGCTTTTCATGGGCTGTTCCCTCCCACAGAAGCACCTTTCCCCCACCCATCAGCTACAGTCCTTCTGTCTTGGCTCAGATGTCACATCCCTGACTCAACAGGTGAGATTGGATTTCCACTCACAAGCTCTCCTAGCACTTTGTATTCTTAAATAACCTTCATTATAATTTGTCATTGAATATTTATTTGTGTAATGACTATTTTTTGTAATTTTTGTGTAATGACTAAATTTTGTAATTTGTGTAATGACTATCACTGGGTTGGCTGCTCCTTACAGTAGGGTCTGGTTCTGGATCTCCTGAGCCTTGGGCCAGTTGAATGGATTCTACTTTTACTTTTACTAAGCTTTGTTCTTCCTTCCTAGAGGCCGAGATAACTCCAGCTTACCTTGGTGTGACTATCTAGGAATTTAAAAATGCATCTTTGAACAACTGAAAATCTCCAGGCTATCTCTTCCAACAGTTGAGGAATCCAGCCCCGTGAAAAGTCAATCAGGCTAAATGACACCTGCTGTGAGTTCTGTTTGCAGGAGAGCAGTGGGCAGCTCCAGAGCTGGGCTGTTTTCCCAACATGGAGTCTGTGATAAATTAGGGTCACCCTGCTCTTAATTGGCAACCAATTCAGATTCTCCCTTACAGTCCTCCTCTTTCTCCTTTTTCGTGTGGACTGTGTTTGAGAGAAGGTGTGGAAAATCCTGGCACTGTGCTGCAGGGACGGTGCACCTGCAGGCTGGGAACAGAGGTGGTGAGTGCTGGCTGCCAGCCCTCAGCACCTTTTTCTCCCTTCCTGTTGCTCTGCCCTTCCCTGTCTTTTCTCAGGAATTTTGAAAGAGGTCTCATTACTGGGGAAATATCCCCTGGGGAGCTCTTCCTCTCTCTTCTTTCTCTCAATGAGTAGAGGGGAGAGTGTTCGCAGTTTTGAACCTGCAAGCCATCTGGATGCAAAGATGGCCAGAAATGCCCCCCTTGTCTCTGGATTTCCCACAGCAACTCTGCCTTAGCCTCCCAGTGCCATCTGCTTCAGGCTGGGACATCTTTCCTTCAGGCAGGAGAAAGAGGAGCTTAATAAAATTTTGCTCGGGTTTCTTGGGGCCTGAGGCAGTGGTGGGGAGGAGAGAAGCCCGGGCTGTTTTATTTCTTGCACCTGCTATGAGTCAGGAGCGGTCCTTGGTCAGCGGGCACATGGAGGCCCGCTGGGTGCCAGGCATTGGGCAGGTGTTGGGGCTACAGGATTATCTGCTAGGACCTCAAAGGCTGGCCTGGTGGGCAGCATGAAAACAATGATGGTGACACAATGAGAGTTTGGGCACAGGTCCTGGAAGGTGTGGAGGGGGAGCAGCCGATGCAGGCTCCTGTTAGAGTGCTGGAGGCAGAATCAGGAAAGGTGACTCAGGGGAGGCTTCACTGGAAAAAAATTTGTCTGGGAGGCACTAAAACAAGAGCTCATTATGTGTTTTAAAATGATATTAGTAATAATGTATGGGTTTATTTGGACAAATGAGTTCACAAAATTGTGCTGCCTGTAATGTTGATTCCTGACTGAGGGATAAAACTCACTTCCCAGGCCCCTTTCTGTAAGCCAGTCCCCACCATCCCCTTGAACCTCAGCTGCTCCACCAGAATCAAAGCAACTCAGAAGGAGGCCGAGACCCCCAAGCCTCATTGCTAATCGATGGGCATGGCGTGTGGGCATGAGGGTGGGATTCAGGACCTTACCTAGCATCTTTCTTCCCAGAATGTTGCTCTGCCCTTTCTGGGGATAAGAGGTCTTAGTTTCTTTATCTCTATAATGGAAATTATAATCCATTCCCTGAAGATTATGGAAGATTATAGGAGGTGAAGGCTATAAAGTCACCTTGTAAACCTAAAGTCCTATCTGTGATCGAGGATTTAGACAGCAAGTACCGTTTTGTCTTCATTTCTTGGTGAATGGATCCATGAAGTCTCCTTTATTCACTCAACAGATATTTACGTGGCAGGCATCGTTCTTGATACTGAGGGTAAAGCTGTGAACAAAACAAAGACCCTAGTCATGGAGGAGTCAGGAAATACAGAAATATACATGACAGCAGGTAACAGGAAGGGCCAAGAAAAATGAGCATGGTAAAGAGCTTGTGATGGAGGTGGGGTGGGTGCTGTCGCATGGGGCAGTCTGAGGGGCCTCTAGGTTTAAGGGATTCGAGCAGAGAGACCTGTGTGAAGGGAAAGGGTGACCCCTGAGACTGTCTGAGGGAGGAGCAGTGAGTGCAGAGGCATTCAAAGCAAATGCCTTGAAATGGGAGTGTTATCAGTTTACAATACAACCAGCAATTGCTTCTACTACCACTGGTAATATTTATAGAGTCTATACTGTGTGCCAGGCAGTATTCAGGCGCCACGACAACCCTATTCGGTAGGTCCTATTTTTATCCTTCCCGCATGTCACAGATGAGGCATTCTTAGAACAAACCACACATCCAGATAATACGAAGAGGGAGCAGTTCTCATTTACGTGGGGAGTGTAGAAGTCACAGCCCTGCACAGAGGGAACAGTGTATGGTTTGGAGAGAAAAAAAATCTCAGTTTGGGCCTGGCCTGCTACTCATCTGCTGCTAGGGCAAGATATTTCACCTCTCTGGGCTTCTGTTTCCTGATTTATAAAATGGGCTAATAAAATCTCAGAGGATTATTATGTATATTAAGCAAGAGATCCAAGTGAAACAATGTTTCAAACTGCAGGGCACCATGAGAGTATCACTTTATTCTTTTTATTATCACACCAATTCTCATTCCTTGCCTCTTGCAAAGAGAGAGAATGAGAGAAAAATGGAAACTTGCAACTTACTTAACTTCCTTGGTTCTTTCCCTGAAAACTTATTTTCTACTAATGTCTGTGGGGGTGAATTAGAGTATCCAGTTGAATTAAGTATTTTGCTGAAAGATGAAGGGACTGTAAGATAAAGTTGGTGCCGAGGATTCTCACATTTCTAAAGGAATCACTTGAGGTGCTAGGACTCCCAGTCCACTCTTCCACAATACCAGACAACCTGTAATCCTCAGACCCAGAATCTTATGACAGCTGTCTCTGATCTCACATTGTGTAGATTACCTATGCAAAAAAGTAAGTGGCCTCAAATAGTGCTGCCCTTTAAAATTATTCTATGCATTTGTTCCAGGGTCTTGTGGGGTGAATGGCTAAATCCTACTGGATTAGGCGAGATGGGTGTTATTATTTGGGGCTACAGAATGGAAAAACTCAGGTGAAGGAAGTTATCCCAAACTTCATAATTGATGGTGAGCCTGGATACTCATTCTCAAATCTGGTGAGGCATCGTTGGCCTCTACCACAATGGCGATGGTAAGCTCATTTGTCAATCAATGATCGATTGGCAGTAGGGTGATAATAGTTAATAATAATCTATTGTGTATTTCAAAATAGCTAGAAGAGAATAATTAGAATGTTCCTAGCGTAACATTATGGCCATCCCAGTTACCCTGATTTGATCTTTACGCATTCTATGAATGTACCAAAATATCACATGTGCTCTGAAAATATGTACATCTATTATGTGTCAATAAAAAAAGTTAACCAAATGATCGATGAACACCTACTATGTGCCAGGCACAGTGCTGGGTGCTGGCAATACAATGGTGAATGAGACAGGGACCTGGGTGCTTGCTCTAGGGAATGCCCTTAGGAGAAGCTCAGGGTATGTTTTTTTATTTGGAATGCTTGCTGATGCCCTTCCCAGGACCTCCAGAAAGAAGTGGTGGTTGCTTCAGCGGTTGCATCACTTGGTGATGACTGGCAGGCATGTGCCCGTGTAGCTGGCACATCTGGTGCCTGTGATCAGAGCTGAGCCATCCAGTCTGAGCTTTGTTTTTCCCAGTGCAGCAGTGGCTTGCTGCAGTAAGCTCCATCTTGGCTGTGCTGCCCTCCCCGCTGGGGTTGGGATAACAGCCTCCTGGGGACTGTGGCTAATCTCAGGAGAAGCAGAGCCCCCAGGGAAAGACTCCTGTCTCCGTTGTGTGCACCTAGGATTAGGTAGAACTGCCGCTAATGCAGTTAGGTAAAGGCAAGGGCCCTGGTTGCTGGGGAACCAGGAAGCACAGGGTGAGCTTCCCGTCTGCTCTCAGTGAAGGACGTCCTCACTGTCACAGCTTTCTAGGGCCAAAGGGGCCTCTGACAAAGCTAATGTGACCAAAGTCAAAATACTGGCTCTGAGAATCAGCCAAACCCATTCAACTAACTGTGATCTTAGGCTGCCTGTGTGTGCAGAGCCTCGAATGCCATGCAGTGAAGGGAGGTTGGAACCCTGCATCCAGGGAAGGGGACTTCGTGGTTGCGAGGGCAGGTTCAGGAAGGTTCTGGTGGGAGGGTTGGCGGCCAGGCTAGTGCTCCAGGGGGCTGATGGATTACATTCTTCGAGTTAGAAATCATCAGAAGCCCCGCTGAGAGGGCTCTTGTGGCTTTGGAGCTATGCTGCAGGTTCCCTCTTGCAAGGGGAAAAATTGGCTGTGACTTTAAGTGTTATCCTCCTGTCCTCTTGGTTTCCTAGTGCGGCAAGATTCAAATCCAAAGTATTTGCATTGAATTTGTTAATTTCAACCAGTGGTAGAATAGAATAAGAAGTCTAAACAGCCGTTTTTTTCTTCCCTTTGAGGGTATGTTTTCTGACCTTTTAAGGAAAATCCTGTCGAAACCTTGAAAACTTGTGACTCTAGGTGCTGGATCTGACACTGGGTCGGGGACGTATTGTGGACCTGCAGCGTGCTTGGGCCTGAGCTGAGCGAGCTCATGGAGTAAGCTCTCTTGAACTCTTAAGATCGTGAAAATACAGTTCCAAGCCACAGAAGCCCTTTGGAGTGATTCTGAATGGTGGGAGGGCAGAGAGGCTTTGAATGCTGTTTGAACACTTAGACTGCTAAGTGCGACTCTTCAAACACTTCACGTGCCTTAGATGGTCTAGTGCAAAGGATATGCAGGAACATAAAATATCTTGCCGCTACTGGAATAGCCTTATCTTCTGCCTCAATATTGATTTAGAACAACAGCTTGTTTTGAACTTTCTCCCCATAAATTAAATTTTAATTTAGAAAATGCCATTAGGGGAAACTTAGTATGTAAGTACAGAAGGTTTTGGAGATGGGGGTGGCTGCTCAGAAGGGAGTCTTTAAAGAGATGACAAAGGTAAGAGCATTACTCTAATCAGAACATTTCATTAAAACCCCCATCAGATTAATCCATCTACACATAGTATTTTGAGTATCTTTTGTTGGCAACATTCTGTGCTGGAAACTGGGAGAGAGTTTATCTCTTGTCCTCTATATATGTGCATATTTACATGTATGTAGTATTGTCTTACATGGGAAAGGACAGTGGGATTTTTTTTTTTTCAGAAACATTTCTCTCTTCTACAAAGGATGACATCAGGGCATAGCAGAAAGAGCTCTGGACTGAAAGTCAATAAACTTGAGTTTATCTCCTAGCCCTGCCTCTAACTAGCTGTGTGGCCCCAGACAAAACACTTGCCTTCTCTGATCCTCAAGTTCTCATCTGCAAAGCAATAAGGTTGGACCAAGCCCTGTGTAGTGGCAGTGTCAACATCACCTGGCAGCTTGCTAGAAATGCAGTCTCAGGCTCCTCTCCAGAACTACTGGATCAGAAGCTGCATTTTAACATGATCCCAGGTGATTTATATGCAAATTAAAGACCCATAGCTTTAAAGAACCATTCCTGCTCTAATAATGTATTATTTTGTGTTTTTTTCCAAATGCATATTAAAATATAGTTATGAAGAATTTATCCAAGACTGCATCAAACATTCTACATAAAATGGGTGTATCATCTCTTACCCTTCAAAAGTTTGTACTTTGTGAGAAGAAAGGTTTAAAGGCAGAAACAGGCACAAGCAGTCATACATTCAGTTTCAGTGCTAGATATACATATTTCTTCCTTTTGCCTCCTTTGTGTTTTGGGCCTTGACACTGTGGTAAGGGCAGCGGTGGAGAGAGGAGAGGAGGAGTTGCAGAGTCGAGGTGATTGAAGGTGGAAGTGGCAACGCACCGAGCCCTGAGCTGGCAGGTGGTCCAGAGAGCAGCGGGCCCCAGCCCAGCTCCTCAGTATCATTGCAAGGGTTTTGAGAATCCATCATCATCGGTGATGAGAAAAATGTTTCACATTGTTCAAGCGTATGTGAAAGTGCTTTGATGAATTGAATAACAATTCATAGTGATTTTTTGATGTTCTATATTTTTCTAATTAATTGATTCTAAATGTTAAACCTATTAGATGGGAAGAAGACTCTAGTTCATTTTTGCATTAAAAGGGATCCTTCTTACTTGAAGCTGGTGGGACCTATTGGAAGACGGCGTTAATAATTAATAATGATGATAATAACTAACATATGCCAAGAACTTTCTAGGTGCCAGGCACTGTGCCTTGCAAAAAAGGACTTTGGGCATCTGTTAATTAATTTATGGATAAGGAAACCAAGGCTCAGAGCGGTGGAGTGGCTTGCTCCGAGTCATCCTATGAGTAATTGGTGGATCCAGGCTAGAAACCCAGTGTCCTGGCTGTGGGGCCAGCTTTTTTCTGCTGTGCCCGATTTTGTGGTTTGTCTGTCTGGTGCTCTGGAGTAGCATGTGTGGGAAGGCTGAATGGAGAGTCAGGAATTTTCCCCAGTTCCTCCTCTGGGAAATACAGACTATCAGAGTCCGAAGGACTTCAAAAGCTTGCAGGCCACAAACTCCATTTACAGGTGAACACATCCAGCCCAGCAAGGGAAGGGAACTTGCCCGAGGTCAAACAATTAGTAGGGTTTATTTGTTCTGCTCTCCGTCTACCTGAAATTCAGCTCTATTTGAACAAGTGAAACAAGCCCTTCTATGAAAGCAAATGAACATGGTTTTGAATATTGTATCTCAGGTTGCTGTGAGAGCTATATATATCTTTAAAAAGGATTCAGCATAGCCACTGGTAATTGATAAACACTCAGATAATGTTTGTTATTGTTATCATTTTTACTAAGCTTCACATATTAAATTTAGGGACACTTTTGTTGTTGTCGTTGTTGTTGTTTTAAAGCAGGACTGATTCTGGTCTTGTCTTTTTTTTTTTCATGTTCTCTATCTTCCGGATAACCTTTGAGAGGACAGACGACCAAATTCCTTTTCACTAAATACTGCACCACATAATCATTGGAAGCCATATACTGGGAAGGGAGAAAGTTGCCCTTTTGAGGGGCTGCGTTCTTCATCTTATGAGCCCATGCCATTCCAGCTCTCATTGAGGCGGGAAGCTATCTTTTTGGCAGTAGGTCTCCTGATCCTGAAGATTTGAATGGAACAGACATGTTCTGAGATTCACTCAGGCATCTTTCCACTCTGCATACAATTGTTACCAATCTAGAGAAGTAGGAACTGGTTTAGAATCAGAGCCAGCTTTGGATCCACATTGGAGCCCCCTGGTTGATTTAACGCTCTGCAGGGAAATTGGAATTCTTAATATTATTTTCAACAAGAGGCCCCACTTTTTTATTTTGCACGGGGCCCATCAACTTAAGTAGGTACTCTTGGTTAGAATAATCTAGAACAGGACCAAGAGCCTGTGAGGAACAAGTCAGTGGGGGTTGCAGTTTTTGGGGGAGGAGTAGGAGGCCACAGACCTGACCCCTTGTGATGGGTCCTAGCATCATGCATGGGCTTGAGCCAGGCAGCATGCGGTCCGCTGCCATAGAGAGGAGGTAAGCAGGGCGGTTTGTTGTCTTGCCCACCCATCACTTTGCCTTGTGAGTATAGACAAGTCACTAACTGCTCTGTATGTCTCCTTTGCATCCCCAGCCCTGATCACACATAGTACCCAGCACATAGTAATCACTTAACACACTGTGGCTATTTACTTTATTGCTGCTCTAAAGTAGTCCAGAGATGAACCATTATTCCAGGGGCTTTACATGTATTATCTCTAGTTTTCCTAACAGCCTTTCAAGGTACACATGATTGTCCCTTCTTTACAGATGAGGCAACTGAGACTCAGAAACATTAAGCAAAAGTATCTCTGGTTCATCTCTGGACTACTTTGAAAAAATAGATGAAGTGTTGTGTGAGATGCCTTAAAAACTTTCCTATTTTTGGTGTCAGCACCATACTTTATATCTTGGCTATTCAGGGGCTTAACGTTAATTTCCCTGCTAGTAACCTCTTTCTTTTATTGATTCAGCAGCTGGATTAACTTCCCCAGCATCATCATTTATTAGCCACGTAATCTTAGATACTTTTGCTTAATGTTTCTGAGTCTCACTTGCCTCATCTGTAAAGAAGGGACAATCATGTCTACCTTGAAAGGCTGTTTGGAAAACTAGAGATAATACATGTAAAGCCCCTGGAGTAATAGTGACTGGCACATAGTAGGTGTTCAAGTCACTTTTCCTATTACAAAGTTGATATACAAACAGCTTTCATTGTGTCATTTCCCTTCCTCAAAAACATCTTCAGTGGCTCCCCACTGCCATGGCCATGGTGGATCAAAGCTCATCTTGATCTAGTCATAGTCTACATTGTCTGACTTCTCTCACCAGTGTTTAAAAACTTCTCCAGTGCTTAGCTGTGTCTTGTTCCCCAGGCCACTGGAACCTCCTTGGTGACAGAATTCCATGTTATCACTTGAGTGCCTAGGAGCGTGCCTGTCATAGTGTCTGTATGGCTGGTCGCTAACCACAGTGTATTTCAGGAATATTGTGCAATTCTGCTTTTTTCCCATTTGTTTATAGCTCTTAGTTCCTTCAAATTGGAAATGGATTATGGTTTTGCATTTGACTCAGGAGGAGAAAAAAAACACCCATTTTTCCTCTCCTGTTTTTTTTTTTTTTTTTTTTTTTTTTTTTTTTTTTTTCTTTTTTTTTTTTTTTTTTTTTTTTTTTTTTTGCTTTTAAACAGCTATTGTCACTCTTTTGGGATTATTTGTTTATATGTTTGTCTCTGTCTCTGGACTGTGAGATCTGGGTGAGGAGGAATGGTGTTTAATTCTCATGTGTATCTTTAGTGTTCAGCACATTGAGCCTGGCGCAAATCAAAGAGACACTCATTAAATATTTGTCAAACTGATGAATATTGGAAAGCTCAAGTTTTTATGGCAGACAAGGGAGACAGTGGGAGCTGTCTTTTTATTGGAAAAACATTGTTTATTAGATCTGTGTGGATCATTTAGAAAATATGCAGTTGGTTATCTTTTATGGTCAAAGAAGAAAATCAGTATAAAATGCTTAATTAAAAGCAGGAGCTAACATTTCCCCTAGTAATGAAGGCAGGCTTGTGAATATTTTCCTTTCCTTAGCTCAGGAGATGGGCAGGCAGCCAGGCTCAAAGATGGGGATGCTTCATAGACAGATGAGAAGATTTGACTTAGGAGGACTGAGTCCTAGGGTTACCCTGGGTCCATTTTTGCTTTAATGTTTCTCCCATGGATGTTGAAAATGTGAATGAAGATTGTTAATTCCTTAAGATATTCTGATGACAATGTCAACCCCTTTAAGGTGATTTTGCTGTTACCTATACAATTATCACTTGTTTGCGAATTGATTATAATGGCATATTTTCAGGAGTACGTTCTGTATTTGCGATTAAAAGCCCTAAGAAGTGTGGGTCTTTTTCTTATTCTTCTTGATGCTCCTGTGCCTGGCACGGAGCAGGCCCTTAAAAGATGTGATACCTGGAGTTCTTATCCACTTGGCATCAGCAGAGTTGGCCCTTTCCTGGGTGTAGGAAACTGCTGAGGACTAGGAGCTGGGGAGGCAGAAAAGGCAATGGTGTTCTGAATGGTTTCTGCCACTGGAAGGAAATCAGGCCCTCTGAGACAGACAATGATTGGATGTGCTGCAGGACAGGAGGTCTGAGTACCGGCAGCATCCACATTACCTGGGAGCTTGCTGGAAATGCAGAATCTCAGATGTGCTCCAGACTTAGTGAATCAGACACTGCAGTTCATCAAGATCCCCAGGTAATTCATCTGCACATTAACATCTGAGATGTGCTGCTCTGATGAGAAAATCTGGGGACTTCCTCAACCTTGAGGCTCGATAGTCCGGATTTTCATAATTCTAGGATGTAGCATGGTGAAGTTTGACTGACCTTGAATCCCAGAGCGGACACTGTGGGGATATTAATTAACCTTTTAAATCTCAGATGTTTTTCATCTATAAAAAGTATATATTGGGTATTTTGCTAGGTTTATTTTTTTGGTGAGGATTAAATGAAATAATGTAATGCTCTTGGCATATAGTAGGAACTTAATAAATATTACTTATTGCTGATTTTGTTATTTTATCTGAGCCCTGGTGTAGATGGTTCAATTATTTATTATGATAGGAGATAATTGCTGTATTATTATGATTACAATGTTGTAATTTTGCATTAGTTTTATGTCATTTATATGATTTAATGGGTACTCTTAAAGAATTAAAAAGTATTTGCATGCTTTTGAACTCTTGTTTTAACCTGTTTTTGAATCTTCTACTCATAACATGGACGTATTATGTGGCTGTATTTATGGGTATCATGTTTTTGGTCTTTTTTTTTGAGACAGAGTCTCGCTCTGTTGCCCAGGCTGGAGAGCAGTGGCGTGATCTCGGCTCACTGCAACTTCTGCCTCCTGGGTTTAAACAATTCTCCTGCCTCAGCCTCCCGAGTAGCTTGGATTACAGACACCCACCACCACACCTGGATAATTTTTGTATTTTTAGTAAAGACGGGGTTTCACCATGTTGGCCAGGCTGGTCTTGAACTCCTGACCCCAAGTGATCCGCCCACCTCGACCTCCCAAAGTGTTGGGATTACAGATGTGAGCCACTATGCCTGGCCAGGTATCATGTATTTTTTAAACACCACTGAATCACTTATATTTCATTTTGGAGATTTCTTCCTCCCATTTATTCTGATAATGGTGGTTAAGTAGCCTTCTTATCCAGCACTCATTAGACAGTTAATGAAAAAGGTTAGTTAAAATAGGGAGTGAGGAAATGGTGAAAAAATGAAATTAACTATTTTATCTCACTTTAACTGCCTAGCTGTACATTCATTTAATCTTGTAGCTTTTCCTTTGAGCTGGGTCTGATATTTGGAGGGTGCTGTCTTTTTTCACATCCACACCTAACCTGTAATACATTTTCTGTGGTATCCAGCTTTGTTTTCTCCAAAGTGAATAGAAGTTGAAAGACACATGTAAAGCACTGTAAATGGAGAATTCTTTTAGATACGTATAACGCCCCCCCTGTGTTTATCGTTATCTTAGAGTTAACACAGTGGTAATTATTTGGTGGGGGGAGGGGAGGAGGTTATTTTTATTTCACTTTCCAAAGAATTGGGCTTAATTTTCATAGAAGCAACAACTCTTCTTATACTCTTGTTTTATTAATTTAAATTCTGTAAAGTACACAATTTCTAAAAAATTATATAGCTGAAACTGTATAACAAGCCTTGGGATCAAACCCTACTGAATCTTGTCAGAATAGAATTCAAGAGGTGGGAATAGTGCAGGGCTTGTCCAGGAGCATCCACGGAGCATCCTTGGACACTAGGTGGGGTGCTCTATAGAGGGAATGGAGAGCCCTGCTCGATCTACTGAGTTGGTTATGTCGAGATTGGTTAAAAAACTTCTATACTTGTTTATTTGCATACTACTTATTAGCTCATTTAATTTTTACAATGCTCATGAAATAAGCAAGGCAAGAATTTAGAGGTGGGAAAATGGAGGTTCATAGATGTTGAATTGTGTGACTATGAATAAGTAATTTCCTTGAAGGTACGTTGGAAGCAGAGTTCAGATTTTTCAGTCTTAAGCCAGATCTCTACCCTCTCTTCTGGATTGCCTCTTTTCATGCTATTGTGAAAGCAGTAATGAGACTTTGATTTTATTTAGATATTTATAATTTTCTTGTAGCATTATGTTACCATCATAGGGCATATCAGTAATAGTAACATACTACCTATGTCAATGTTAGACATTAATCACCTCTAGCAACCTACAAGCAAATAAAGAGACAAAACTCTTCTGGACCAGCACTGTCCAATAAAATTATAATTTGAGCCACATATGTAATTTGAAATTTTCCTTTAGGCACATTACAAAACAAAAAAGAAACAAATAAAATTAATTATATATATTCTTTAACCCAGTAAGTCCAAAATATCATCATTTCAACATGCAATCCTTATAAAAATTCTTATTGTGATATTTTGCACTCTTCTTTTTGTACTAAGTCTTTAAAATCAGGTATGTAAATTGCTTTACAGTACAGCTTATCTCAGACTAGCCATATATCAGGTGCTCACTCGCCACATATATTGAACAACACACCTCTGAACTTTAAGAAGAATATTGTAACAAATGCAGGCATGTGAACACTTCGAGATACAAGCCTCTAATACTTTGGGGCCATTTAATTTCGAGACAAATAGTTCTACAGATTTCAGTGGCTCCTAATAATGACTCTAAATCATTAAAAATCAGATTAAATTATCTACATTGTATTTAAGAAGGCCGAGTATGGTATGAAATATGTATTTAGAAAGCTCTCCATCAAAAAAATTTTTTTTTTTTTGAGACGGAGTCTCACTCTGTCGCCCAGGCTGGAGTGCAGTGGCGCAATATCGGCTCACTGCAACCTCTGCCTGCTGGGTTCAAGCAATTCTCCTGCCTCAGTCTCCTGAGTAGCTGAGACTACAGGCATGTGCCACCATGCCCGCCTAATTTTTAATATTTTTAGTAGAGATGGGGTTTCAGCATGCTGGCGAGGCTGGTCTTAAACTCCTGACCTCGTGATCCACCCACCTTGGCTTCCCAAAATGTGGGGATTACAGGCGTGATCCACCACATCTGGCCCAAAAATATTTTTAAAAAAGGTTTGACATATGACCCAGCCATTGTACTCCTGGACATTTGTCCCAGAGAAATGAAAACTTATGTCCACATAAAAGCCTGTACAGGATTGTTCATGGCAGCCTTGCTTGTAATAGCCAAAATCTAGAAACAAACCAAATGCCCTTCAGTGGGTGAATGGTTAAACAAACTGTGCTACATCCATGCCGTGGAATACTACTTCACAATAAAAAGAAATGAACTATCGATGCACTCAACAACTTGGATGGGTCCAAAAGGAATTGTGCTGAGTGGACAAAGACTCAGCAAAACTCAGTGAAAATAATGTTTTACTGGGTAAAAAATTATGAGACATTAAAAAAAGTACCCTTTTGAGATTATGCTGAGTAATCTCTAAAGGTTGTATTTATAGAACATTTCCAAAATAACAAAATTGAAGAAATAGAGAACAGATTAATTGTTGCCAGGGTTAGGGACTCAGGAGGGGGGTGTCCTGGGAGGGGGATGATTGTGGCTGTGGAGGAGGATCATGAGGCAACTGTGTGGTGGTGGAACAGTCCTGTATTGTAATTGTAATGGTGGTTACATGAACCTGTGTGTGATAAAATTGCACAGAATGCACACACACACAAACACAAACACACATGAGTGCATGTCAAGCTGGTCCAATCTGAGTAAGGCCTATGGTTGTACCAATGCTGATTTCCTGATTTTTCTATTGTGTTAGTGTTATAGAAAATGTTACCAGAGGGCAAAACTGGATGACGGGTACGTGAGACCTCTCTGTGCTATTTTCACAACTACCTCTGAATCTATACTTATTTCGAATTAAATAAAAGCCAGGTGCTTGAATAGATGTTCTATTATTTGTAAAGCCTCCTTCCTAGAACTCTACAGTGAAGAACCCCAGTGAAGATGTATGAATGAGGATGAGCATGGACATCTGTTTAAGGACCCTTTTTATTTTAATTTTTTACCATTCTTTATTTATTTTTAATTATACTTTAAGTTCTGGGATACATGTGCAGAATGTGCAGGTTTGTTACATAGGTATACATGTGCAGGGCTGCTTTTTCTACAAGCTTGGGGCTGGGCTTATCTCAGTGCAGAGGGGAATGGTTGTGGCCTAGCTGCAAACTCTCTCCTAAATAAGAAGAGACCCCATTCTTGTTCCAGTTTCTTGTTAAGGTCACTGCAGCGGAGGATGCCATCTCTAGGCTCCTGAATCAGAATGTCCCCTGAGGTGCCATTGGGCTGTTTGACCCCACCTTGGGAATGCTAGAGCCTGAGATCTTGTCACTTGCTCTTCACATTTTCATATTAATGTGTCACTGGCTTTCAGCAGTTGCCTCTCAGTAATGCATTTAGTCCCTGGTGAGTATTTCATAGCCAGATGAGCTTTAATCCCTGAATGCACTGAAAGGGAGGGTTCCTTTTCCTCTTTTGAAGATTCTGCTCCCCTGTAAGAAAAGTGCATGATTTAATTAGTGGATGAAAGAAAAGGGCCCAAATGGAGCCAAAAAAGAGTCAGCAGCATTGCCACCCACCTGCAGACACACAATAAGATAAAAGCAGCACCTGATCAGGGAGGGGAAGGAACCAGGAGGGAGAGGGACAGGCTTGGCCATGGGTGTAGCCCAGAGTCGGGAAGCCAGTGGCCCAGGATCAGTTCAGCTACTGGCTCAGTGTGTCCTTGGAGCTCAGCCTCTGTGGGATTTGTTTTCGCATCCTTTTAAAATGGAGATGGTGATATAGATCCTTCCTACCTCCAGAAACATGTAGACAACAGAAAGAAGATGGGGGCAAATCTATGAGAGTATAAAATGCACTATAAAAAAGTATAATGCAGTTTATAAATGATTGCTCATAATACATCAACTGGAGTGAAACTAGCCAGAGCGTAAGAGAGGAAAGAGGGGAAGATGCAGAACTCCGTTCTTGTATCTTTTTTAAAAGCACAAAAAGATGATGTCTTGGTAAAGAGTAGAAGTTTGACATGTTTTGTTGTGATAAGAATAGAATTATAGTGGTGACTGTCCATTTATCCACTTGGGATCCAAGCATTCCAAAGTATAAGATGCTTCATTACAGGTCGGGTACAGTGGCTCATGCCTATAATCCCAGCCACTTTGGAAGGTGGAAGCAGGAGGATCTTTTAAGGACAGGAGTTCATGACCAGCCTGGGCAACATAGCAAGATCCTGTCTCTATAAAATATATTTAAAAAATTAGCCTGGTGCAGTGGAATGCACCTGTAGTCCCAGCTACTAGGAAGGCTGAGGTGGGAGGACTGCTTGAGCCCAGGAGTTCAAGGCTGCAGTGCACTATGATTGCATGACTGCACTCAAGCCTGGGCAACAAAGCAAGACCCTGTCTCAAAAAATAAATAAAAATGCTCCTTGGCTGTATAAGACAATAAATAAAAATGCTCCTTGGCTGTATAAGACATATTTTATTGCCCTTTTGGAGATTTATAATGAGCACATTGAAGTTTTGGAAAAATCCTGCAACAAAGAAATCCGTTTTACTTTGCTTAGTTCAATAACTCCTTAGTTTATTATCCATGGACCCCTCTCCTGTGCCCTGTGACTTCCTCCTAACTTGTTACATAGCCTGGTCAAGTCCCCTGGAACAAGGGTACTGCTCTGCAGAATTCTGAACTGAGTTCCTGGGGTTTTGTTGTTAGCTTGTTTGTGACTGTCAGACTACTTTTTTTTTTTTTTTTGAGACGGAGTCTCACTCTGTCGCCCAGGCTGGAGTGCAGTGGCACAATCCCGGCTCACTGCAAGCTCTGCCTCCCGGATTCACACCATTCTCCTGCCACAGCCTTCCGAGTAGCTGAGACTACAGGTACCCGCCACCACGCCTGGCTAATTGTTTGTATTTTTAGTAGAGACGGGGTTTCACTGTGTTAGCCAGGATGGTCTCGATCTCCTGACCTTGTGATCCGCCCACCCCGGCCTCCCAAAGTGCTGGGATTACAGGTGTGAGCCACCGCGCCCTGCCCAGACTATTTAATTTTTGTAAATAATTTAGTGTTTTGTTTTTGTTTTTGTTTTGGCCTCAAGGAAAATTTGTACCTCAGGGTTAGTTTCCATTTTAGAGTATTGTGACCTTTGTATCTTTGTACTGTTTTTCAAGTTTTCTTTCCTTATCTTGACAGATTCACAGGCCCTGACTTAAAAATTCTTATGACTATATTGTTTGTTGTATCATAAGCCATTTCAGAGTCTCCCTGGATTGAGATGGGCTATGAATATAATTAAGAAACAAAAACAAACTAATACAGTGACTTTCACCGTATTTCATTGGCCAGAAATGTGTCATGTGGATCTCTCTGGCTGCAAGGAGGCTGTGGATGTGAGTTTTATTTTCCAACCACTGTAGATGAAGAAGGCAGAAAAGGGGTAACAACTCTTTTTTGAGGGCCTGTCATTTTTCAGGCATGGTACGGGGTTCTGTGCATAAATGATTTATTCCTTAATGCGATCAAGGTGTTCCTCAGTTTTGTCCTAGGAGGTTTTAGGTCTCACGGTTCTAATTTAGTTTCTCAGAATCTTACAACTGGGAGGGACTTTTGAGAGCACCTGACCCTAAGAAATAACCTCGAGGGAGATGAAAGTCTAAACCAGCCAGGACAGATGGTCTTCTGAGACTCTCCATGGCAACCTGCAGCTAATCTCTGCCCTTCTGCCACTTCTGGGAAAATTGCTTTACGGAAATGCTGTTTTAACTGGGAGCATGAAATCACTAATGATGGGCAAGGTGGGGGTGGCTGGTTTGTGTTTGGGAAGTTAAAGTTCAGTGCCTGTCTCTTTGGGGGAGCAGCTGCTGTGAGCCAGGATTACCTAGGACAGTTTCTGTCTGAGGAGAGAAGGGGACAATGCCTTCCTCCACTCAGGTGGGCGAAGCAGGACTCTCACATGTTCTGAGTTTGTGCTAGCATCAGTCTTTTCATTGCTCTGCCTTCACATACCCCAGCAACTCATCTAAGATCTGTCCTGCTGACATGAGCCAAATGATGTCATTCTTCCTCACCCAGAGCCATTTCTGGCGTTCCAGGCTTTAGAGAGATCTCCCTCACTTGGCACAGGGCTTTGCAATTTTTTGTTATATCATGTCTCCAAGTGTAAGTCCCATCTTGTCTTCTTGTGTAGACTGGGCACTCCTGAAGGCAGGCATGATGCCCTCTGCATGGTTGTTTCTCAAGTTACAGTTCAGTACCAGGTGCATATTGGTCCTGGGGTGGGGGGCGGAATATTTATTGTTGCTGCTGGTTGGCATCAGTATTTGGTAAATAGAGTGCAGGGATCTGTGCTGGTCTCTGGAGATACAAAGATGCATGGACACTTTTCAGCTCATAGTAATAACTGAGCTTCTTGAGGGGAGGGACTGAAATTTATTCATGTCTCTCCAGCACTGTACCTGGCATATTGAAGTGTGGCAGAGGCTGCTACTTGTTCTTCCCAATATTATTATTATTAGTGGTAGTTGTAGTAATAGTATGAATAGTAGTTTTCCCTCTCCTTCTCTCTTTCTTCCTCTTCCTCCAACTCCTACTCTTCCTCTCTTTCTTCCTCTTCTTCCTCCTCCTCCTCCAATAGTAACAGGAACTTTACCTGGGCACGTTTGCCAGCGTTCCTTGCAGCTGAATATGGTCATGTGAGGTTCTGGTGAAAGAGACATAAACAGAGGTGATAGTTGCAACTTCCAACTTGTGCTTTAAAAGGAAAGCAGTGGGCCATCTCCTTTTTCTCCTTCTGTTGGGCTAGAGCACTGCTCCATCTTTGACCATATGAATAAAGGTCACACTTTTGGGATGGCAGAGCAACAAAGTGGAAGGAGCCTGGGTCCTCTTCCTTGCTGAGCTGTTGCCATGACCTTAGACTGAATAACTGAACTGTTTTTATTTGTAAAGTAAGATTTACATGAGAGACAAATATACTTCTATCTCGTTTAAACTTTTCTACCTTTGGGTACAAAAGGCACTTATTATAGCTGCCTAGTCTGTATTCTGATCAATTCAGGAGGTATTGATAAATGTCTATTAAATGGATGAATGAATTTCTGCCTTCCCTTATTATTGAGCAGCTTTAATAGTGGTCAGCACATGCATTTATATTGAGAAAGGAGGTTTCCCAAGTGACTTTCACCGTATTTCACTGGCCAGAAATGTGTCATGTGGATCTCTCTGGCTGCAAGCAGGCTGTGGATGTGAGTTTTATTTTCCAATCACTGTAGATGAAGAAGGCAGAAAAGGGGTAGGAAAAAGGAGGAATGAGTGAACCAATCTATAGTACCTGTCAGCAGTCACATATAGGAAAATTAGTTTTGATTTATGTGTTTTTTTTTGTTTTTTTTTTTTTTTTTAAGAATATAAGCCACCTAATTTGAGTATTGCCAAGAAGAGATGTACTTCTTATCCTAGTTGAACCAGATTTTGGGAAGACAAGATGTTTTCAAAAGAACAGACAATTATCAGCGTGGACCTTGGGGCTAGATGTCACACAACTTGATTCATGGCCATTTGGAACTGTCTACAATGGGATGGTTGTTGATGCTGAGGCCACCTGGTGCTTCAGTGTCTTAAATGCTTCCTTTGGGGCCACAGCCAATTCTAGGTAAGGCATGGCAATCCCATAGTTTGTAGGTGATATGGAAAAGGTAGTGTCAGGGCAGTCAGAAACCCTCAGCAAATACTTAAGCACTTCTCTGCACCAGCAATGCTGGGTACCAGGGAATCCCATAAATGAGCCCTCTGCCATCAAGAGGGAGATGAAGAGATAAACTGATGAGTCCCCCACAGAGTAATGAATGCCATATAGAATGTCTGTGATGAGTACTGGGAACAAAGCGGGAGAACAAGACAAAGTTTCCCTGGAAGAGCAATAGGAGGTACCTGGAGCCTGTATATTTAATTTCTAAAGAGATTCCAAAACAGTGGGTCTGAAATACATAGCCTGCTTCCAAATTGGGTTTAAATTAGCATCTTATGTATCATATATACATTGTACTTGTTACTCTGGGGAATGGAGAGTTTCAAAGAAGTCTAGAGTTGAAGCATTGTCCTTTTCTCTGTCTAGGGAAGACGCTTAAGCAAACGTGAGTGTACTTCCAGTGTGGCATCTAAGCAGAGAGACCATGGAAAGGTCAAGTTTTAAGAATTGAGTGTTTCTCCTTTTGATTAAAGAAAGAAAGTTGCTCATGAATATATGTCACTTCAGGCAGTGGGTATGGGATCCTGAAAATATCTGTGTCAGAAAATCTTTGCAAACAAAAATCATCTTCCACACCTTTCCAAAGTCAAGAATACGTTGGACATTTAACATTTTAGGTTTTGGATTTTCTTAAAGCAAGGCACACAAGAAGATCAAAGAAGGTGCATTGACATGTTGGCAAAGAAGATGCATGGAATTCAATACTGTGGAACTCATTTTACCAAAGAAATTTCATAAAACAAAGTGAACTTATCAGTGGTTTAAGTCGCCAAAGCAGGCTGGATGCAGGCAGCTTGCCCAGGTTCAATGGAGTTTAAAGGCCAGGTGTTTGTGTAGGGAAGGAAAAACATTGTCCTGCTCAGGAAAAATGTATTCAAATAAGAAATGAGAAACCCATTTTGAGAATTTAGTGCATATGTTCATTTTATAGGTGTGTTGGGAAATTATCGGCAAATGAATGGATTTGGTCACAAAGCCTTTGGGTTGATTTGGGGGAGGAATGTTGCTTCTTAGGAAACAGCCAGACGAGGCAAAAGATATTTTTGGGAACATTCTAAGGTGTTCTCTTTCCTCTTTTTTGTTGATGGCTTCCAAGTTGTCTAGCCCTGAATCTCTTATGTGCATTGGGGAATTACACAGCGGTAGAAGGCACGCATCATTTCTTTACTTAACTATGTGTCCAGAACGAGTGTTGAGTTCTGGAGATGAACAGACAAACTTCAGCCTTTAATGAACTGCTAGGCAGGAGGGGGAAACACACATATAATCTAAATAATGTAATGTAATGCCATTAAGTGGTGTAAAGGCTTGCGGTTTTAGAGAAGAGGAACAGATGAACTGTCCTGAGGAGATTAGAGAAGCCATCACAGAAAAGATGGTATTTGAGCTGGATACTGAAGGATCTTGAAGGTGATTGCCAGGAAGAAGGGAGGAAAGGGCAGACCAGGTGGAGGTATCCACGTATGCAAAGGCATGGAGGTGTGAAACATGATGCCTCTAGGGGATGGCTCATTTAGCTGGAACACGGGTTTTGGGAGGCCCATGGAGGCTATTTTGGGAAATAATACTGGACTGCAAATGGCCTGATATGCTTGCTAGTCTACAGATCTAAACTTAATCTTTTAGGAAGTAAAGAACTTCTCTGTAGGAAAGTAACTACAAACAGTAAAGAAAGACATGCTTGCTGAAAAGACCAGAACCTGAATGTGGACCCCAGGAACTCACATGGACTATCTGGTCTCCCCCAGGTTCTGCAAGGACATCAAAGACCTGAATTTTGCCTGGAAACTGACCGTAAGAGAGACAGGAAGTAGTGAGAGGATACAGACCCAACTAACTGTAGAAAACTGTGGGATTGAGGTTAATATATAATTTGCGTTAACTTGGATGAATGTGGAGTAAGGAGAGTGGCAAAACGTTAAGTTCGTACTCATCTGTTTATAATTGTGTGCTCTGAGCACCTTTTCCTTTAAAGTGGGCTGCACACACAGAGAAAGAAACATTTTTCACACAGTTTCGAGCAGTGCCTGGAAAGCTCAGACTCGGAGCGTCCAGGAGCTGAGCTGCCTGTGCTGGACAGCCCCTGATTGGAGAGTAGTTAATGATCAGTGCCCCTAAAATTGTCACATAGGCAGCTGATTATGATGAATTGGTCCAGCTGTTTAGGTTACTTTTGAGATCAAAATTTTGTATTTTGACAGGGGAATGAGTTGTCACAAACCCCACTTGGCCAAGGAGAGACTAGTAGCCTGTCCTTGTGCCAAAATGTTGCAAGCTTCTGTGGGCAGCTGATTTTGGTAGACCTTATAGAGAAACCCATCACTCCATCGTTTTTTTTTCTCTTCCCTACACTGAGATGTAGCAGGAAGGACCCTGGCCTTTGGGACTGGAGGTGTGGTTAGCTGGAAGCATGGTTCTGCTAGTTCCCTGGTGAACATAGAATGGTACTTCTTTCTGTCTCCTCATCTGTGAGGTAAAAACATTCAGAGACTCAGTGTTTCTTGTGACATTGATAATCTAAGGATCCACTCCCCTTTCTGGCCTGTTTTGAGCTTTCCCTGTATACTCAGTGAGTGCATATGATCTAGAAAGTTCTGGGTGGCTCAGGCAGTGGGTGTGAGAAGTGCTGCCTCACCTTGGGCTCTGTGTCCTTAGGTCCAGGTTGGGATCAAGTCCAATAAGCTGAAGAAGGCTTTTGGGAAATAAAACCAGAGGTGTTTTTTTTTTTTTTTTTTTTTTGAGACAGTCTCGCCGTGTCGCCCAGGCTGCAGTCCAATGGTGTGATCTCAGCTCACTGCAACCTCCACCTCCCGGGTTCAAGCGATTCTCCTGCCTCAGCCTCTCCAGTAGCTGGGATTACAGGCATGTGCTGCCATGCCTGGCTGATTTTTTGTATCTTTAGTAGAGACAGGATTTCACCACGTTGGCCAGGCTGGTCTCGAACCCCTGACCTCGTGATCTGTCTGCCTCAGCTTCCCAAAGTGCTGGAGTTCGCTAACTAAGGCCTGCAGGCCAAATTTGGCCTGGGGCCTGTTTTTATAAATAAAGTTTTGTTGGAACACATTCTCCCACGTGCATTTACATATCATCTGTGACTGCTTCCATGCTACCATGTCAGAGTTGAGTAGTTGTAACAGAGACCATATGGCCTGCAAAGGTCAAAATATTTACTAGCTAGCCCTTTACAGAAGGATTTTGCTAACTAACCCCTGTCCTAGATCATAAACTCCAGGAGGTCTGGGGACATTGAAGGTATTCAGTAAGTTTTGATTGAATGAATGAATGAATGGATGAATGAATGAATGGGCAGGACATCGGAATTTGTTGAATATGTAATTTGACAGCAAACTTTTTATGACACACTTCAGGTTCCAGTTTCCCTTTAAATAAAATAAGAACAGTGCTACCTATGAAACAGGCAGTACTTAAGAGGATTATTTCCCGTAATACAACTTTGAGTGTTTAAAATGCTATTAAAAATATAACTACCATCTATGAAGCTTTATATGTGTTGAGCACTTTATTAAGAGCTTTATTTTTATTACCTCTTTTAGTCCTCACAGCCACCCACTGTGAGGGAGGAATTATTGATCCTAGTTTATAGATGAAGGAGCTGAGCCCAGAGAGGCTGAGTTACTTGCTGAGGTCACAGAGCTGGTAAGGCATTGAGTACAGGGTCCAACTCCAGGGTGTCTGGTTCTAAAGGCTTCCCACCATGCCCCATTGCTTCTGAGTGCTGTTAGGTGCTTCCCACCACTTTTTTTTTTGTTTTTTGAGACGGAGTCTGGCTCTTTCACCCAGGTTGGAGTGCAGTGGCGCGATCTCGGCTCACTGCAAGCTCTCTGCCTCCCAGGTTCATGCCATTCTCCTGCCTCAGCCTCTCTGAGTAGCTGGGACTACAGGCGCCCACCACCACGCCCGGCTAATTTTTTGTATTTTTAGTAGAGACGGGGTTTCACCGTGGTCTCGATCTCCTGACCTCGTGATCCGCCCGCCTAGGCCTCCCAAAGTGCTGGGATTACAAGCGTGAGCCACCGTGCCTGGCCGCTTCCCACCACTTTTTTAAATAAAGGAGACAGATATCAATTTTGGAGAGGGGTCCTCAAGATAGAAACAAATGGCAAAAAAAAAAAGTTGGTTATCAAACCTTTTAAACCATTTATAGATTTAGAAAACTGTGAAGTTACTCATCATTAGAAGTGTACTTTAAAAAATTCTCTTCCTTAAGGTTCAGCTCAGTGTGCTTCATGGAAAAAACTAAATGGGGGAGCATGTTTTCTTTGGGAAAAACAAAATAGGTAAGTTTTAGGGATTTGTAGAATTTTCATTTGTTTAGCAATGGTGTATGTAGTAGTAATACACATTCAAATGCTGCCTTCTCCCAGAAACCTTCCACCAATTCCGCACATCACTCAGAACTGGGTACCTAGCACATAGCAGACATTCAATAAATATTGATTGAATGAATGAATGAGTGCCTTCTAGCATTTCACACATATTGCCTTCCAGTATACTTGGTTTTACGTGAATGTGTGCCCTTACCTATTATAGTGTAAGCACTAGAAGAGCACTGGTACCCTGCCCACTTCATTGTACCCCTTATGGTGCCTACCTAGCACAGGGCTGGAACTGAGTAGATGCTTAATGAACATTTGTGGAATTATGCTGTGGCCCCCAAAGCGTTGCGGCTGAGTGAGTGGCCCATTGAAAACTAGCATGATGATCAGATGGACTTCTCTCTGTCTAAGGGCATTGATTGAGACCCACATTTATATTGAGGGTGGAAATGTCCAACAAAGACAAAGAGAAACATATTTATTGCTTTAGATAGAAGTCATATTTGTTTCTTTCACTCTGGAAAATATAGTCACATAAGGTCATGAGCTATTTTTTCTTCCTACTTAGTTACCGGTCTGTGGGTTGGTGTAAGCTCACATGCTTAGCTTTTCAGTGAAACTTTCACAGTCTATGTGGCTCTGACTCAGAATTTTTTCCCCTATCTGCTTCTTCTGTTGCCAATTTGTTGTTTATATCCTTTATGTTTTACATCTGACCTATTATTTTGCATGCTGTTTTGGATTACTGAGGTAGCAACACCCAAATAGTTTCTGTGTACATTCTAGCTTTTGGGAGTCAGGCAGCTGCTCTGGGGCCTGTTTGAGTCAGGCCAGGGTCAGAAATGCCCTTCTGCTTTTGTTTCCATGGAAGAAGTTGGCCTGGAACTCTCTCTGGGCACCTTCTGCACCCTCTGGCAACCAGAAAAGCGAAGTCGTTCATCAAAATCTCAGACTGGAGCAACTCCTTAAAACAGCTTCCCCAGTTCTTGCACATACTCCTTTCTTGATTTGCTGCATATCATTTCAGGCACCTCTCTTAATGCAGCTATTCAGGCTGCCTAAGGCAGTGGTCCCCAACCTTTTTAGCACCAGGGACCAGTTTTGTAGAAGGTATTTCTTCCACCGATGGGGTGGGGGTGGTGGTTTGGAGATGATTTAAGCACATTACATTTATTGTGCACTTTATTTCTGTTATTATTACATTGTAATATATAATGGAATAATTATATAACTCACAATAATGTAGAATCAGTGGGAGCCCCGAGCTTGTTTTCCTGCAACTAGATGGTCCCATCTGGGGGTGATGGGAGACAGTGCCAGATCATCAGGCATTAGACTCTCATAAGGAGCACCCAACTTAGATCCCTCGCGTATGCAGTTCACAACAGGGTTTGCTCCTATGAGAATCTAATACCACCACTGATCTGACAGGAGGTAGAGCTCAGGCGGTAATGCAAGTGAGAGGGAGCAGCTGTAAATACAGATGAAGACTCGCTCATTTGCCCACAGCTCACCTCCTGCTGTGCAGCCAGGTTCCTAACAGGCCATGGACCAGTAGGAGACCCTGGCTTAAGGGACCAGGACAGTGGCCAGTGCTTTTCATAGCCTCTTAGTACTTCTGATGGAGTGTCTCTCTTCCCCTCAATTCCCTCCTATTCCCCTAGGAGTTTGAATCTGCTTTGCCCAGTTCTGTCCTGCCAGCCTTTTTCCTTTCACTGAATTGCCTTCACTTTTTGCCTATAGCTTTGATCTCTTTGGAAAAAAGGGCACTGGGGTATTATTACTGACTCTGTTTGTTTTTGCAAATGTGCTATGATTTGTGGTTGGTCTTTTGGCTAGCCTGAGACTACCTGACCCTCCCTCAACAGCCCTAGTTCCCCCAGTCATTCTATAGTTTTGCCCATTTCTTTAATTAATGTTGGTGAGAGTCTCCGAGCAATGAAAACTTTTTGGATATGGAGAAAAGCAGAACCAGAGGGATACCAGTAATTATGCTAATCTGAGAGCATTAAGTCTTCAAATATACATTTTTGGATAAGCAATTCTGTTGTTTTTGAAGTTTGGTTGTCTTTTTGTTTCTGGGTGGTGGACTATAATTTTGTATTAAGGAAAGAATGCCTGCCCTTATATATTAACTTGCTGTGGAACACAGGACTGGATTTTTTTTTTTCTTTTCTTTCTTTTTTTTTTTTTGAGTACTCATGAAAGGAAACCAGAAGAATATTTGGGTCTAATAATATACTTGCTTGTGTATGAAGATAAAACCAATAATAATATTAATACCACCCTTCAGTGGTGAAATGCTTTAACCTTTCAAAACAGCTCCTTTTATGAACTTACTCTATCAGTTGGCAAGGTGATTTCAGAGCTCTCTCTTGTGGTGATGATGGATCTGTGGGAGCTTTTCTAATTGTGTGGCTGAATTTGAGAGACCCCATCCCAGTGGTTCTTGTTCAGGGGTAAGTATGGAATCATGTGGGGAACTACCGTGAATTACACATACCCAGGTCCTGCCCAGGACCTACTGATACAGTCCTGGGGTGGGGTACCTGCCCACTTAGAAAACTTCCTGGGACTTCCTCAGCTGGATCCTCTGGGGATTGGGGAAATGCATTGCAGTCACCTGCCTGGGGTAGTGGGGGCTGCCACATCTGTGACCAGAACCCAAGGAGAGTGATGATGACCCATCTTGGAATCATGCAGAACACACAGTGGCAGTCCCTTTTGGAAGCTGGCCACAGGCTGCACTTTATTCATTATTTTAACAGCAACCAAACGTTTGCTGTGTGCCCACTGGTGGC
Organism: Hylobates moloch; assembly: GCF_009828535.3. Taxonomy (NCBI): domain Eukaryota; kingdom Metazoa; phylum Chordata; class Mammalia; order Primates; family Hylobatidae; genus Hylobates; species Hylobates moloch. Next base: position 37,508,680 of record NW_026652293.1, on the reverse strand, counting down.
CGCTAGACAGTCTTCCCACCCTTTAGCTCATGTAGTTATTTAAACCAGTTCCATCACCAGAGAAATGTGTTACTAGTGCCTTGAAGGAGAGTGGGCCTTCAAGTGGATTCAGGAGTTGTGGTCTGAGGAGAGTGATTGATATGGTTTGGCTCTGTGTCCCCACCCAAATCTCATCTGGTAGCTCCCATAACTCCCACGTGTTATGGGAGAGACCCAGTGGGAGATAATTAAATCATAGGGGTGGGTCTTTCCCATGCTGTTCTCATGACAGTGAGTGTCATGAGACGTGATGGTTTTAAAAATGGGAGTTTCCCTGCACAAGCTCTCTCTCTGTTTGCCTGCTGCCATCCATGTAAGATGTGACTTGCTCCTCTTTGCCTTCTGCCATAATTGTGAGGCCTCCCCAGCCATTTGGAACTGTAAGTCCATTAAACCTCTTTTTCTTCCCAGTCTCCGGTGTGTCTTTATCAGCAGTGTGAAAATGGACTAATAGAGTGATTTAATGAGTTTCACCAGCATGGGTTTCTTTAGCCTCAGTTTCTTTGTCTTCAGTATATGGGCTAATGGTACATACCTCGAAGTTGTTGAGGGAGAAGAGATAGGCTCAAGTGCTGCCTTTGTCTTACCAACCTTGTGAAGACCTCCTTGAGCAGCCATGTCTTCATTTGTAAGATGAGAATAAGAGCACCTGTTTTATGGGCTTTTTGTAAGGGTTGCATGTGCTTATGTAAGAAAAACCCCTTGCACCCTGCATAGTACCTTGCAGATGCTCAATCCATGGTAGGTGTTTTAATTGCTACTTTGTACCATAGGTCTGTGTGGACGGCAGGGGTGTGTTTTTTCAGTTGTCATCCTGGAACGTTCTGCCTAATGCCCTGCACCCCTGGTAATTGTACAGCAAATGGTGGTGATAATGACAATAGAAGGAGCTCTCTTTATTGAGTGCTTACTGTGTGCCAGGCACTGTGCTGGGCACTGGACTACAACAGAGGGCAAAGATAGGCATCGTCCCTGATCTCACTGAGCTTAACAAAGAGAAGGCTCTAAGAGAAAGTTTTCACAGCATTACCCTTCTCTGTATATATAAGAGGAAAGCTTTAATGTTATAGGATGCCTTCTAAATATGTATTTTATAACACAGTGGGTAGAATGTGGAATGTGTCTTCTGGGAGGAAACTGGAGTTTTGCATTTCCTGCCTGCTTATGCTTTTGAATTTGTGGCTGTAATGCTGCCCTGCCTGAGGTTTCAGCAGTTAATATTTCCCAGGGCAGCATGATGTCAACGCCCTGTGGTCTCTTATCTACAAGAAGGGTATAGCCAGGGCAGAGGGAGAGAAAAGACTATTTTCAAAGCCTCTCTTGAAAACTTTGTTGAGCTTTAACTTAAAATTGTCCTCATCTCCTTCCTCAAACGTTTGTTCCTAGTGCTTGATATGCATAAACCACGCCGGTGTTTTGGAAGATTCAAGTTTGACCACCATAAATTGGTTCATATTTCCAGCAGGGCAGTTATTTAATTTCCTGTTGGAAGTCTACAAAATGTTGGCACTGTTTGCTCTTTGGCAAAAGACCAAAACTCAGTACAGTATCATTAGCATGCTCTGGTACATAGATTAAAGCACAATTGTCTTTAATAAGAGGCCATCCCTGTTTAGGATGGGGCTTTGGGGGCTGCAAGGGTACAGGGAAGCACAACAAGCTTTCTAATCAAAATCAAAGTGCAGTTACTGGGACTCACTCAAGAGAAGGGTTAGAGGGAGGGCAGAATTCTGATTTCTTGTCTCAATTTCATTTGTTTGGGTTATTTTGCTCTAGACTCTGGGAGAGTTTTGGAGGCCAGGGCTGGCTGGTTTGTGGGATACCCTGGTTTAAGCCTCGTGCTTCTTCTGCCTTCCTCCCTCTTGGCAGGACAGCTCATGGGAGAAGCCCACCTCTGAAGCCCATAGAGAAATGCAGAGTGTCTCTACGGAGCCCACTGTAGTAACTGAAATGTTATAATGGCGGGCATTTACAGAGGATCTGTTATCAGTGAGGCACTTTACATATGCACATTCAGCCTTTACAGTACCCCTGTGAGATACGTATTATTATTGCTGTTTGAGGATGAGATTACTGAGATGCAAAAACATTAAAGTATCTGCAGCCAGTGAGTATCTGAGCTGGGGTTAGAACCCAGTTCTGTTCCTTGGAAAGATTCTTACTCTTCTCATATACCCTAATAAGGGCCCAGGGAAGGAAAGGATCTGAGTTTTCAAAAATTTTGAAAATTTGCCTAACATGAATCTTGGGAAATTATTTCTAGGGGCTTCTTACCAGATTAGCTCTGTTTTTCTTTAGCAGAGGCCTTTCAGTGTTGGCTGTTTGGTAGAATGAGTATAGAAATGTATTTTTTTCCTACAAATATTGTATCATGAAAAATGTCAGACGGATTGAAAAGTTGAACACCACCTAGATTCTACTATTGCTGTTTTATTCTATTTACTTTATCACTTGTTTCTCCATCTAACCTCCAAGATCTATTTATATTTGTTAGAACATCTTTTCTCTCTGCGCTTCTGTTCCTTTGATTGATGGTAATGGCCTGGTGGGAAGTAATGCAGAAAACCAGAGGGAAAGTACAGTGCTTAGAACAATCTTTTTTTTAGGAAAAAGAGAAAATTGTTCTTATCTTTAGGTAGAGCCCCAAATGGACATTTTCCCCCTCCCTATGTGTATGTGTATAAAGCATCTGACAGAAATAATTATGATGAGGCTGATGGTGAATACATAAGGTATAACCTATTATTACTGTCTTCTATGCACCAGCCATGATGCTGACTGCTTTAGTAACCTTATCTCATTGATCCTTTCAACATTCCTAATTTACAGATGAGCAAACAGCCTAGGGAGGTTGATTTCTGAGCTGGGATTTGAGACTGGTGTGTAGAGACTATGGTGTGATTTCTCTGCATTTCAAATTATGCTTCCCTATATTTCTGTTCCAGGGTCTCAGTGGGAGGCCCTAGAAGGTTAGTACTAATCAGGAAAAATTGCTAAAGCCCTGGAAATTGAAGGCTACCAGAACCTTGTAAAGATTCTCTGGGACTAGACCTCATTCATCTGAGGATCCTTGTCAGACAGTCTCCAGGGGATGGGGAGATGTTCTGCTCTCCCCAGAGTGACATAGAAAGTTTCTGTGGCTTTTGGAGTTTCTCATGACTGATTCACATCTTCTCCAGCTTAGAAGAAAATCCAAACACTTACCTTTGAGTCATCAATTGGTTAATGGTGTTTTCTTTTTATGGCAGGATCATCTGTGGCCTCCTTAGACCTATACAAGTGACATCTTTTCTTCCTGGGGAAGAAGATGGTTTCTGTAGGCACTGACTTATGAGGGCAGTTACATACCTTTTGTAAGGGATGAAACTTGAAAAACAATGGGTGCTTTTTGGTGTGTTTATGCTTGAACCTGCTTCCTTGTTGAGTGTGATCTTGAGCAAGTCACATAAGCTTCTTAAACTCTTGGCATCCCTGCAGCAGTTATTGTTGTGAGGGAGATGGAAAAAAGGTATGGATAGAGTTCTTTCCATGAGAAAATGTACTATTCTTCAGGAGACCATGAAGAGGATGTTGCTGAAAACTGAGGACATGGCATAGATAGGAATTGTTAGAGAAAGGCAGTAGAGAGAAAAAAATACCTGTTGGTTGAAATAGTTGATAGGAGGAATAAAAAATGCCTGGAACTTAAAGTTTCCTTCGAATACCAGCACTGTCAATCAGTAGCTGTACAAATTAGCCTCTTTGGTGATTAAGTTTCATCATAAAGTGGGATTATTAATACCTACATCATAGTCTTATTGTAAGGATAAAGTTTACATAATGTACGTAAATCTCCTAACATAGTAGTTCATAGTACTTGGCAATAAAAGATATCTCCTAGAAGTAGGAAGTGGGGAAACTGAGGTACACCTTGAAGCCTGAGTAGGATTTGGATGCGTAAAATGGTCCAGTTCTGAAAGTATTTTACAAGTATCACCATGGAACACTATGCAGGCATCAAGAAGCATGGTTGAAACCCAAAACTCTTTTCTTTTAATAAGGCAAAGGTGGTTAACTTGTTGAGCCAAAAGTTCCAAATTGTTCAGTAAAATGTCATTGATAAGATATCAAAATATCAGATATCATTTTGGTTGAAGCTCAAGTTGGCGAGGACCAAGGGTGGAATTGCTAAGCTGGGTAACACGTTTGAAGCCATTGTAATGTTTTAATGATCTCCACAAGGCATGTCATGAGGTTTGGTGGCTCTCCCTGTCCTCCTGCAACCCCTGCAATCTGTCTGCATTTTCTACACACTTGTTTGGTTGTTTCATGAAATCTACCCCCCTGTACTGCTGCAGGCCACAAAGAACAGTGTTCAACAAGGTAGATTTTGGAAACTGAAGTTGTGATTGCACTGTAGAAGGCTTTCATTCTTTGTTTTGTTTTGCTTTTAGTTTATGGAGGACTGTTGGGAGATTAGAAGGAAAATGCCCCAGTAGAACTGAAATCCTAGTCTAGCACCTGAAAAGAGTGGATTTTGCCTTCTTTTTTTTCTCTGCTACCTTGCAGTCATTTCTGCTATATGCAGATTCAGGTCTGATGTGAATTTTGAGTTTAGCTGGAATTAGTTCTTTTATGGCCTTGGGGAAGATGTGGATACAAGAATGAACATACCAAGGGTTGACAGTGAAATTCAAAGGTCAGGTAAGGTTCTACATGCATCCTCTACCTTGAGTGGTTGTGTAGGGATAGTGTTAGGACTTTATAAGTCTTTTTCTCACATCATCCTTATAACGAGCCTTAGAGATAAGTATTGTTTTTACTGCTATTGTGCAGATGGAGAAAACAGATGAGGAATGGAGAAGTTCAATAACCTGTGTGAGGTGGTGCAGCTAGGAAGTGGCAGAGATGGGACTTGAATTCAAATCTCTGACACGTAAGCCCTTCCAGCAATTGTGGTGGAATATGCTATCTCTGTTACAGGCTTCTCTTATAACAAGCTGTGCTTGTTAGTGCTCCATAAGGAGCCTCTGGGAGCAAGGAAAAGGGAAAGATTTTTTGTGTTCACTTTCCATCCACACAGCCCTTTTTATTCTCAAGATTATGCTGGGGGGAGGAAGCACCAGAACTACCGTGAATTAAGTATTCACATTGTACCTAGATTAAAGCAAGGTGCTCTGCATAATTCTCACATTTAACCCTGCTATCATTATCCTTATTTCATTGATGAGCTTCAGAAAGTCAAGTTCCTTGACCCCGGGTTCACCCACAGAGGAAGTTCTGATGGTGAGATTTGAACATAGAACGAGTCCACCATCTTGCATTCATCTTCAGTTTTCAATGACTTCTCCCTGACAGTCCTGTGATGGCATTTGTGGTTTTAATTTCAAAGACCCTTACAATTGTTGATGGTTGATAGCATTTGGTATCCATTGGAAACTGCCAACACTTTTCACTGCTGCATTTGGAAGAAAATCATAGAGAGTTGACGTGTCAGTGATTCAGGACTGCTGGGAAACTGAGCGCACCCGTGTGTGCTTATTTTGAGTCAATACTTTATGAACGACTTTGGCCCAAAAGGAGAAAAATCTGTCTTCTGAAATTGAGTGCAGGTCTCTTAGTGGCTTACCTCAGCAGGGAGCCAGTTATTACATAAGCTGAATACCAGGTCCGTGGGTTTCCCTAGCCTGAAAAAGAAGCAGCATCTGCAGTTATGAGGAAAACAGAAAGACCCATTTCTCTGTGGCATGATACTGAACAGGCAGCTTCAGCCGTGAGGATATTTTGGCCGGAGGAAAATGTAGCTTAAGAAAAGTCCCAGCTGGTTCAAGTAACTTAAGCCCAGCTATTCATGAAATATTATCTGACAGCTCCCCCCTCTCCTCAAGTGGCTGGGGAGTGAGTCACAATTGCCCCAGAAACCTGTGTTCTCATATGGGATTTTGGTATTCCAGGTTTACTCTACTTTGCACACTGGACAGCTTCATGAAAAGCCATATTTGGTGCAGACATTTTCTTGTGATGATAAAAGCATTTAGCAAATATACTGGGAAGCTTGCCGTGATGAATCCTTTTGTTAAGAAATTAACCAACATTAATTTTGAATATAGGACTGTCCCACGTGCCCAGCACTGTGCTTGCTGATGTGGGGGTTCAGAGATTATGAGACATGTGAAACACTAGAATGGAATCTCCATGAAGGCAGCGATTTGCCTATTTTGTTTGCTGATGAAACTGTAGTATATGTAATAGTGTCTGGCACATAGTGGATGCAAAATAGATATTGTTGAACAAGTGAGTATGTCTCTGCCCATAAGAGCTTACAACCTAATTTGCTTGCATTAATTAATCAACTAATTATTTATTAATGAATGATTTTATTCCTTTATTCTACTTGTAGGAGCATCCTGAAGTCCTCAATTTTATTGGGATATCTTTAATTCTTTTTATTATTTAAAAAGGTAAAAATGTGATGTTTGTTGTAGAAAATGAGAAAAGAGCAAAGATGTAAAAAGAAAAATAATTGAGACAATAATTATTTTCATTTAAGCTTATATCATTAGAAACTTTTTCCATGTAAATATCTGATTTTAAAAAATGAGTTTAATTCTCTTGCAAGTTGATTTTATAACTTGCTTTCCTCCCACTTATCAGTGTTATTGTGAACAGCTTTCCATATCAAAATACACTGTTCTCAAATCATCAATTTTTAATCATCACACAATTTAGCATTGTGTGTGATTGCATCATAGTTTTCTTAATCCCTATTGTTGAATTGTTGGGCATTACTCCTCTCTCTGTTTCGTTAGTATAAACAATGCTGTGATTATCTGTTAATTTTTGTGCATATCCATGATTATTTTCTTGGCAATAACCCTTTGAAGTGGAATTATTGAGTCGAAGGTAAAAGTCTTTTGATCTACACAATCATTGTGGCTACCATAAAGGTTACAGAAATGTATTCCCCTCTCTGTGTTCTGTGGAAATAAAGTGGTTTTTTTCTTTACACATAACTGACGCCATGTATTGTCATTAAAAAAAATAACTTTCTGGGTTAAAAAAGGGAATATTATTGTTATTCAAGTTAATATACTTTTGATTACTGGTGATGTTAAAAATCTTTTAAAATGTTTTTTGTCATTTGTATTTCTTCTTTTGCAAGTTACTGGTTTATATCCATTTTCTTACTCAGAGACTCCAGGACAGATCTTTCGTTGGTCCCTCCCAATCCATGACAGGACTTGCTGTGGAATTTGTCCACAGTTAGCCCCAGTAAATGTTGAATCCTCCCATCCACCCACTCATTCATCTACCCACTCACCTGTCCATCCATCAATTTATATGTTGATTCATTCAATGAGTATGGAGGACCTAATAGATGCAAGGTTTATAATTTAAGATAGCACCTGGAAAGTTTTTTGATATTGCTGCTGTTAACTACAAATATTACTTTTTTTTTTTTTTTTTTTTAGATAGGGTCTCACTCTGTCACCCAGGCTGGATTGCAGTGGTGCTATCATAGCTCGTAACCTCAGACTTCTGGGCCCAAGTGATCTTCCTGCCTCAGCTTCCTGAGTATCTGGGACTAGGAGTGCGTGCCACCACACCCAGCTAATTGTTTTATTTTTTGTGGAGATAAGGGGGTCTTGCTATGTTGCACGGGCTGGTCCTGAACTCCTGGCTTCAAGGAATCCTCTCACCTCAGCCTCCCAAAGTGTTGGAATTACAGGCATGAGCCCCCACACCCAGTCCAAATCTTACACTTTTTTTTTTTTTTTTTGAGACGAAGTCTCGATCTGTTGCCCAGGGTGCAATCCCGGCTTACTGCAACCTCTGCCTCCTGGGTTCAAGCCATTGTCCTATCTCAGCCTCCCTAGTAGCTGGGATTACAGGCATGAGCCAGCACTCCTGGCTCATTTTTGTATTTTTAGTAGAGATGGGGTTTCACAGTGTTGGCCAGGCTGGTCTTGAACTCCTGACCTCAGGTGATCCACCCACCTCGGCCTCCCAAAGTATTGGAATTACAGGCGTGAGCTACTGTGCCTGGCCCCAAATCTTACCTTTTAAGAAAAGACATATTAATATGAATTAATACAATGACCAACTAATCCAAAAAGATTTTTTTTTCTCCTAATGAGTTTTCCTTTGGATAATGGAACTGATCTTGTCTTTTCTGTGCACCCACCATGGTTGGGTAGACAGAAATCAACAAATGTTTTCTGTAGAAGTCTGGATAGTAAAGATTTCGGGCTGTGCAGGCCATATAGACTCTGTTGCAACTATTCCACTCTGCTCTAACAGCAGGAAAGCAGCCATAGATAATTTGTAAACAAATGAGCATGGCTTTGTTCCAATAGAAACTTATATGTAGAAATACAATTTGAATTTCATACAGCTTTCATTTGTCACAAAATGTTATTTGTCTTTTGTTTTTTTCCCCCCAGTCATTTAAAAATTTAAAAACCATTCTTAAGTTTGTAGGCCATACAAAAATAGACAGTGAGCTGGATTTGGCCTGGGGTTTGCAGTTTGCTGATTCCTGGGGTAGGGTCTCAGAAGCATGCTTTGAGGCTGTGAGAAGCTAATCTGGTTTTGCAAATTTGCTACAAGCAACCCCACAATGGATGATTCATAAATGAATAATAGAATTGCATTTAGCTGAGGCTTGGATATGTATCCTACCTCTTAATGACTGGCAATACGTAATTCTTAGTGTTTTAGCAATATTTTAAACTTCTAAAAATACTTTTATTATATATTTACTCATAAAAATTTTACAGTTATGAGCAAAGAAAAAAACGCTTTCGTATTGTTTGTCAATATTTTGATGTGTCTTTTTTCAGTCTTCATATATGTATAGGGCTTGCGTATGTATAAGGTCTTTCTTTAAAAACTATGTGGAATCCTGCTTTATTTCTCTTAATAATATGTGGTAAATATTTGTCAGTGTTGTTGAATATTCACATATAAACTGAAACCACAATAAAATACCACTACATACCCACAGAATGGCTATGATTAAAAAAAACAGCTAACGATACCAAGCATTGGTAAGGATGTAGAGAAACTGAAATCCTCATCCATTTCTGGTAGGGATCTAAAATGGTGCAGCCACTTTGGACAATAATTTGGCAGTTTCTTTAAAAATTAAACTTAGCATATGACCCAGGAGCTCCAGTCCTAGGTATTTATCCAAAAGAAATGAAACCACATGCCCACACAATGATATGTATGCAGATATTCAAAGCAGCATTATTTATAATAGCCAAAAATTGGAAACAACCTAAATGTTCATCAACTGGTGAATGGATAAACAAAATGTGGTACATCTATACAATAGAATACTATTTAGTAATTAAAAGGAGCAAAATAAAGAGAGGCTACAACATGGATAAACCTCAAAAACATTATGCTAAGTGAAATAAGTTAAACACAAAAGACCGCATATTGTGTGATTGCACGTACGTTATGTTTCTAGAAAAGGCAAAAAACTAGAGACAGAAAGCAGATCAGTGTTTGCCTCGGGCAAGGTGGGAATGGTTAGCGTCACTTCTAGGAGCAGCAGAACTTTTGGGGATGATGGAAATGTTTTAAAAGTCAAATGTGGTGATTGCACGACTGTATATATTTACTAAAATTATTGAACTGTACACTAAATGGGTGAATGTTATTTGATTTATACCTAAATATAACTGGTAAAAATATTCTTTGAAAGCTGAATTTTTAATAGTGTCATATTATTCCATCATGTGAATGTTTTATTTCTTTATTCTGTGTGACTTGGGAGAAATATTCAGTGTTTATTTCCTTTTACACCAAAATCCATATTCAGTAGGTTCAATTTGAGCCATTGGACTTAAACAAGAGTGATTCAGAGGAATGAATCCCAATCCAGTTGTCAAGAAACCTAGCATGGTCTCAATCCTGCCTCCAGCTGGGTGGACCTCGGTTCCCTCATCTGTAAGATCTAGGACAGAAATAAATACAAGGAAATACTGGGTTCCAGGGAATACAGGATTAGAAATAGAAAACATAGTAGTGGCAGTAATGAATAAGACTGATTTCCCTAAAAGTAGGAGGCCAGGCACTGATTATTTTTATTTTTATTTTTTAGCTTTTAAGTTCAGAGGTACATGCGCAGGTTTGTTACATAGGTAAACTTGTGTCATGGGGGTTTGTTGTACAGATTATTTCATCACCTGGGTATTAAGCCTAGTACTCATTAGTTATTTTTCCTGATCCTCTCCTTCCTCCCACCCTCCACCTTCCTATATGCCCCAGTGTGTTGTTCCCCTCTATGTGTATATGTGTTCGCATCATTTAGCTCCCACTTACAAGTGAGGACATGTGATACTTGGTTTTCTATTCCTGCATTAGTTGGCTAAGGATAATGGCCTCCAGCTCCATCCATGCACTTGCAAAGGACATGATCTTATTCCTTTTTAGGGCTGCATAGTATTCCATGGTGTATATATACCACATTTTCTTTATCTAGCCTATCATTGATGGGTATTTGAGTTGATTCCATGTCTTTGCTATTGTGAATAGTGTTGCAATGAATATATGCGTGTGTGTGTCTTTATAATAAAATGATTTCTATTCCTTTGGGTACATACCTGGTAATGGGATTGCTGGATTGAATGGTATTTCCATTTTTAGGTCTTTGAGGAGTCACCACGCTGTCTTTCACAATGGTTGAACTAATTTACACTCCCACCAATGGTACATTGTGGAGAAAAAGGATTCTTTTTTCTCCACAACCTCACCAGCATCTGTTATTTTTTGACTTTTTAGTAATAGCCATTCTGACTGGTGTGAGATGGTATCTCACTGTGGTTTTGACTTGCATTTTTCTAATGATCAGTGATGTTGAACTTTTTTTCATACGTTTATTGGCCACATGATAGACTGGATAAAAAAAATTTGGTACGTATACACCTTGGAACACTATGCAGCCATAACAAGGAATGAGATCATGTCCTTTGCAGGGACATGGATGGCGCTGGAAGCCATTATCCTTTTTTTCATATGGCTGCTGGCTGCATGTATGTCTTTTGGGAAGTGTCTGTTCATGGCCTTTGCCCACTTTTTAATGGGGTTGGTTGTTTTTTTCTTGTAAATTTACGTTTCTTATAGATGCTGGATATTAGACTTTGCTGGGTGCATAGTTTGTGAAAATTTTCTCCCATTCTGTAGGTGGTCTGTTTACTCTGTCATAGTTTCTTTTGCTGCACAGAAGCTCTTTAGTTTAATTAGACCCCGTTTGTCAATTTTTGCTTTGTTGCAATTGCTTTTGGTGCCTTTGTCATGAAACCTTTGCCTACAGGTGCTGTTTATTTACACCCCTGTCCCAACCTCACCCCACTCCCTTTCTTCTGCTGGTGGGAAGTCAGTAAGAACTGTGGGTGGGGTTCTGAGGTAATCAATACAAAGGAGAAGGTAAGAAACTGGAGGCGACTCAGGGGAGATGGCAATGCTGACAAGGGGTTGGATGGAATTTGTTCTGTAAACGGGAAGCATTCTGCTTGGCCTCAACACTTGCTAAGGCATTGATGACACACAATTTGGATGATTTAATCACCAGGAAACTATCTAGGTTTCTTTTTCTGAAGTATGAGAGGAGAGCCTATTAAAGGAAGACCGAGGCTGGATATTGCCATGAAAATAGTAAGTTTTCACGTTTGGCTTCCGAGGGGGGAGCTGGTGCCCTGCTCACCGCAGGGAAATTTAAACTGGGTGAAACTGAACTGGTTTCCAATTGCTTGTGTTCTCCATTTCCAGCCAAGTTCCAGGTTTTCCTAGAGTACAGCCAGGAGCATCTGCACCTAGAGAACACAGAATAAAATTGTGGAAACCAAACTTGTAAATGTGTTTTTTCATTAGCTTCAGGCTCCCAGCCACCAATAAAGTGTAGGCTTTAAAAAATCCTGTATTATTTTGTGAGTTAAGAAAATGTGCATATTCCCCTTATTTATATGTTCAGGATTTTCTTAAAATGTTACACATCAAGCATTTATCTGCTAAGCCACCCCACAAGGTAACAGCATTCTAGTTTTTGTACAAAAGAGAAAAAAAATTCCACTTAATAAACTTGCTGTAACTTGAGCCTGTTGGTGGTCTTGGAGGAAACCCAAATCCAGGTTTGGTTGATACTGTGTAATGTGAATGCAATTAGTAGCGGTTTTTCTAAAGTAAAAAGAGATGTAGAAAAACAATGCACAGCAAATTTAGGTCAGAGCTGGGAAGCTTATAAATCCTTATTTTTGTTTTCATTACTTTAAGTAATAGGGCTTTTGCCTTTATTATGTAATTTCCCTAGCAATAATATGTTTTAAAACACTTTTCTGTTAATTTCATACATTTGATCAGAAAGCCACAGTTCATAAACCCCTGTGATGTGGCAGCTGGCACTGTTTATATACAGAAGATGACTTCTTGTTCATCCCTGGGAGGCCAACACAAAAATTACTGATGGGGGCAACTTTGACTACCTGTTTTTTCATTTAGTAGAAGGTTTGCAAAGCAGTTTTCAGTTGATCAACATCCTCCTGATAGCCTAAGGAGTGAACTGACCTTTACATGCATGGTTTATTTCAGAGCATGTGATTTGATTCCAGCATATTTAAACCTAAGCAGCTAGATTGTAAGGTCTGTAGGGACAGAATTTGTCTTTCTGGTTTTTTACTCTATTCCCTTGGCACATAGTAGGTGTTCAGGAAATATTAGCTACTATTCTCCTCTCCAAGATGCAGCTACTCCTCTCCAGCTGTCCTGTCCTTGCTGCTCCTCCTTGAACTTGCCAGGCTACTCCTGCTTCAGCACTTTGGAGACCACAGACCAGCAGGGATCACTCCCTCTCCTCTTCTGGGGCTTTGTTCAGATTATACCATCTCAGTGAGGCCCTAACTATCTCCTTCCTTTCTTTATTTTTTTTCCATCATGTCATCGCCATCTGATAAACTGATAATATTGATGTACTGATATATTGACTTATTTATTTGGGAACGTGAGCACCACCAGGACAAGTGTTTCTGTCTGATTTGGTTATTGCTGTATACCCAGTGCCTAGAACATAGTTGCTCTAATTTACTTGGATGATCCGCCACGTACTGGCTGTGTGGTAATAGCTAATGCATTTGCTCCTTTGGATGCTTTGTTTGATTCCCCATTTGTTTCGTATGGCATATGTGGGTCAGATGAGATGTTGCACATGAAAGCTCTTTTATGCTATGTGTTATGCAAGTGTATTCATTCATTTATTAATTTAATCAACCAGATGCAGTTCCTGCCTTCACAGAGCTTAATAATTGGACAAATAAGTAATTTCACCAAAGTGGGAATGCGGATGATAGGGATAGTGTGATAGGGAATGTGCAGCGTGCTATGGGAGCACCCTCATGAGGGATTCCTAATTCAGATGTGGGGGCAGGACCCTGGAATGCTTCCAGGAGGAAGGAACATAGAAGCTGAGATCTGGAGATGGAATGGGCATTCAACAGGCGAAGGGAGTGTGATGTAATTGATGGCATGGAGAGTATTGCAGGTAGGAGGAATAATGTACAGAGTCTGGAAGTGCAGAACCATAGAGTACTGGTGGGACTGAAAGTAATTCAATCTTTCTGGAACATCCAGTGTGGGGACAGATAAGTGGATAGGGATGTGGCTCATGATATAGTCTGGGGACAGATCAAGGAGCGCTTTGCAGGCCATGCCGGGGAGCTTGGACTTGATCCTAAGGACAGTGTGGAGCCATGGAAGTCTTCCAAGAAAGGAGTGACTTGGTCTGACTTTCATTTTCAACAGTCATTTTATGGAGTAAGACAGCTTATTTCCTCGCCAAGGAACTTGAACACAAGCTCCCAGGAAGGGAGGCTGTGAAAACAGTGAAAGGGCCTTCCAGAAAGTAAATCCTTAAGCTTCATGAAATCAGCTGAAATTCTGTTGAATCCGACTGGTGAATATCATAGCAATGAGGCCAAAAAAAAAAAAACCTTCATAAAAACTTAATTATCTTTAAGGCCGTAGCTCATACTTGAGGGAAGGGACATGGGTAATGCTACAGACATTTATGTTTGCATTAACTTTTACGCCACTATGGGGCAGATAATTAAAGCAGGAGTGGAGGAGTCAGAGCAGTTTTGAATCTGCTTTTAAGTCCCAGAAAGTGTCACAGTACCTCCTACCCAGCACTGGTTGCCAAAGCAAAAGAAAGTGGCAACAATAGGGCATAAGGTGGTGAAGAAGAGGCTGGGTAGACCTTGGCCATATCCTTGCTTTGCACCTTACTTATTGCCAGTGTTTTAGTTTGTTTTTACACTGCTATAAAGAACTACCCGAGACTGGGTAATTTATAAACATAAAAGAGGTTTAATTGACTCAGACTTCTGCATGGCTGGGGGCGTCTCAGGAAACTTAAAATCATGGCGGAAGGTGAAGGGGAAGCGAGGCATGTCTTACATGGCAGAGCAGGAGAGAGAGAGTGCTAAGAGAGAAGTGCCACTTTTAAACCAATAGATCTTGTTGGTTTAAAACAACCACTATCATGAGAACAGCATGGGGGAAACTACCCCCTTGATCCAATCATCTCCCACCAGGTCCCTCTCTTGACACATGGGGATTACAATGTAAGATGAGATTTGGGTAGGGACACAGAGCCAAACCATATCATTTCACTCCTGGCCCCTTTCAAAGCTCATGTCTTTTTCACATTTAAAAGCCAATCATGCCTTCCCAACAGTCCCCCAAAGTCTTAACTCATTCCAGCATTAACCCAAAAGTCCAAGTCCAAAGTCTCATCTGAGACAAGGCAAGTTCTTTCCACCTATGAGCCTGTAAAATCAAAAGCAAGTTAATTACTTCCAAGATACAATGGGGATACAGGAATTTGGTAAATGTTCCCATTCCAAATAGGAGAAATTGGTCAAAACAAAGGGGCTGCAGGCCCTGTGCCAAGTCAAAAATGCAGCAGGGCAGCCATTAAATCTTAAAGCTCCAAAATAATCTCCTTTGACTCTATGTCTCACATTCAGGGCATGCCGATGCAAGAGGTAGGCTCCCAAGGCCTTGGGAAGCTCTGCCCCTATGGCTCTGCAGGATACAGGCCCCCAACACACAGCTGCTTTCATGGGCTGGCATTGAGTGCCTGCACCTTTTCCAGGTGCACAGTGCAAGCTGCCAGTGGATCTACCATTCTGGGATCTAGAGGCCGGTGGCCCTCTTCTCACAGCTCTACTAGGCAGTTCCCCAGTGGGGACTCTGTGTGGGGGGCTCCAACTCCATTTTCCCCCTCTGCCTGCCCTAGTAGAGGATCTCCATGAGGACTCCACTCCTGCAGCAGACGTCTGCCTGGACATCCAGACATTTCCATACATCCTCTGAAATCTAGGCAAAGGCTTCTGAAGCTCAACTTTTGTCTTCTGTGCACTCGCAGGCCCAACACCAGGTGGAAGCTGCCAAGGTTTGAGGCTCCCACCCTCTGAAGCAATGCCTGAACTGTGCTTTGGCCCCTTTTAGCCATGGCTGGAACTGGAGTGGCTGAGACTCAAGGTGCCATGTCCTGAGGCTGCACAGAACAGGGAGTGCAGGAGGGACCCCTGGCCCACAAAACCAGTTTTCCCTTCTAGGCCTCTGGGCCTGTGATGGGAGGGGCTGCCATGAAGATTTCTGAATTGCCCTGGAGACATTTTCCCCATTGTCTTGGCTATCAACATTCAGCTTCTCTTTATTTATGCAAATTTCTGCAGCTGGTAGCTTGAATTTCTCCCCAGAAAATAGATTTTTCTTTTCTACAACATGGTCAGGCTACAAATGTTACAAACTTTTATACTCTGCTTCCCTTTTAAACATAAATCCCAATTTCAGACCATCTCTCTCTGAATGCCTATGACTATATGCTTTCAGAAGAAGCCAGGTCACATCTTCAATGCTTTGCTGCTTGGAAATTTCTTCTGCCAGATATCCAAACCATCTGTCTCAAGTTTAAAGTTACACAGATCTCTAGAGCAGGGGCAAAATGCCACCAGTCTCTTTGCTAAAGCATAGGAAGAGTGACCTTTGCTCCAGTTCACAATAAGTTCCTCATTTCCATCTGAGACCACCTCAGACTGGACTTCATTGTCCATATCACAATGAGCATTTTGGTCAAAATCATTCAACAAGTCTCTAGGAAGTGCCAAACTTTCCCACATCTTCCTGTCTTTTTCTGAGCCCTTCAAACTTTTTTATTCTCTGCCCGTTACCCAGTTCCTAAATCACTTCCACATTTTCAGGTATCTCTATAGCAATGCCCCACTTCTCTCAGGACCAATTTTCTGTATTAGTCTGTTTTCACACTGTTATAAAGAACTGCCTGAGACTGGGTAATGTATAAGCAAAAGAGGTTTGATTGACTCACAGTTCTGCATGGGGAGGCCTCAGGAAACTTACAATTATGGTGGAAGGTGAAGGAGAAGCAATCTCCTCCCTTGACATGTGGGGATTACAATTCGAGATGAGATTTGGGTGGGGACACAGAGCCAAACCATATCAACCAGTGATGTGACTTTGGGAATCATTTAACTTCCCTGAGCCTCTGTTTCCTTTTATGGAACATGGAATTAGTACTACCGATTTTTCAGTGTTGCTAGGATTCAACGAGATAAAGCACAGTCAGTGCTGCTATAACAGTTGTTTTGAAAACACACACATTTTTTCAAAGTTGATTGATGTATTCAGAAAAATTTGAGAATAATGCAAATTTTATGTTTACTTACATAGTCAGTTTTATCCATGAAAAGTACTAGGTGGACTCAGAAGACAGCACTCAGCTAAAGTGAGATGCATGGCAATATACAAACACATACACCTGAAACGTCTACCCGCTCCCTCAGTTCGCCAGGTGTGTTGAGTTACCCTCGAGTTACACTCGTCCACGTCTGCCGTTACAACTTTCTGTCCATTTTCTGATAAGCAGCCCCCCACCCACCACTTCACAATAACCCATAAGCTGTAACCCTTACAATGCCCATTTCCACAAGAAAGTAGTAGTGTGTTCCAATCCTGTTTTCCCATAAACTCTGCTGTTTTTACTGCACAATTTTGCATGGTATGGTGATTTCTCAGAACTCATATGTTGTGTTATAGCAGAACTGACTGTCTAACACAATTCCTGGCAGACAGCAGACACTCAGTAACAGGTAGCTGTTTTATTATTAATATTAATCCACTTAAGTATAATTGTGGGTTGGGGCAGGGATCACTAGTTACAATGTTTAGTTGCTTTGATTGTGAGTGTTAAGGGAAATGGACTGCCTTATGGAAGGAAATGGAAGGGTTTTGGTGCTTTTGTCTTTTCTAAGTGTGTGCTGCTCAGACCGCCCTTGGGGTATTAACAGTGACAAACCAGGTATGTCCAGAAAAGAGCAAGCCAGAAAAGGAGGAGACATGAGAATGATCTTTAAATAGTTAGAGGGCCATCTTGGAGAAGGATTGCTTTGTTTTGTGGGGCTTCAGAGTGACAAGGGGAAGCTCCCAGGGCCCAGGGTTCTGGCTAGCTCAGGAACGAGCCTCAGAATGGTCCCTGGGGGTGATGTGTTCTCTAAGCTCTGACTGGCTGCTCTGGGAGGGCAGAGGACAGAGAAGAGTCAAGCACGGGTTTGGAGGTTCTATCTATAAAGTTCCTTTTCATTTCTTTTTCTTTTTCCTTCAAGGTAGTGTGCAAGGACAGATTCTACAGGGCTGATCAGAGTAAATTTCAGACAGAAACAACCCAAACTTTTCCAGCAATATTTGGACTTCTGCTTGCCTGATTGCGTTTTTTTTTTTTTTTTTTTTTTTTTTTTTTTTTTTTTTTGGGGTGATCTAAGAGAATAGTTAGCACATGTGCATATTTACGGACTGGTTTTTTTTCTAGTTATGTCCTTGAATGTTGCAAATATAAAGACTATGCTTTACAAATATTTATGGCATCTGGCATGCTTAGGGATAGTGAAATTACATCAATGCTTTCCTTCTCGAGGGCTTTTTTTTTTTTACTTTTCTTCTTCTTTTTTTGTTTGTTTGTTTGTTTTTTTTTTCAAACTGAGGGAGAAAGCTCAGTTAGTTACTGACCTGGCATTGCTTTCTCTCTAACATCCTGTGTAGCTTTTGTCCTCTCCATCTAAGCAGGCTGTTAAGCTCTCGTAGTAAGAAAGATGTTACCCTGGGCTTAGACCCTCTCAGTGGAGCTGAGATGGAGAAGCCTCAGGAAGCATGGGGCATTTGAGCTGAGGGATGGCAGGATCTGCTTCAGATGTTTAAAGTGGGTTACTCTGAGCCTGCAAACTAGAGAGTCTAGTGTGGAATCTCTAGAAGAATTACTTTTGTACCCCTAGATGAATTACGAAGTAATTATACTGAGTGTTTTATCTTGCCTGTATATGGATGTATAAGATTCCAGGTTTCTAGTTGATGTTACTGTTAAAAACAGAAGATGTTTCAACCGTATTTGATTTTATTAAATTAGTTTTCCCTGTAGTCATAGGAGGGGTACTGCTGTTTACATGCGGAATCTTAACAAAACTATAAAATAGCATTTTTTAAAAATGGCAGCTCTTCTGCTCTGATGCTTTGACAATGAATGTTATCTCTTTTTGTTTCTATGATGAGCACATGGGACTTAGGCTTACTCTTAAAATTGATTTTTCCAAAACCAAGAGTCATTACATTTCTTCCTCCGAGACAAAGTATTCAGGCCTCCTCCTCTTCTAGCACTCAGTCTGGAAAATGTGGTTAGTCTTTCCATGTGGGAGCTCTTGTTCTTTGTGCATTGGTTCCAAGATGGCAAGTGGACTACTGTTCCAAGATCTGGGCCCAAGGCATTCCGATGGGCTCGCCTGGACTTGTATATAATGACCAGAAGGAATTGGTCTGCACTGCCATTACCGCCAGCGACTACCTGGTCAATTCTGCTTGGGAAGTGGCTCTAATCAACATTCTTCTAGACCTGCTGTTCATGGCTGCAGGTGGCAGGCCCATGGATCAATAATTGGCTGGGGCGGTTGGCCCCACTGGTCAGCCTCACTCCTTGAGCCCTATCTACCTGTTGCTGCCTCCTCCATCCTCCCCTGAAGTCACACAGCTTCAAATAAGGTGGTCCCATCTATTTTGGTGCATTCCCTTCTTTCTTAACCTCCCATAACGGAAAAAGCACAGGTTCCAGAAGCCTGGTTTTAAATCTCAGCTCTGTTATTTATCAGCTTTGTGATTTTGGGCAAGTGACTTAATCTCTCTGAGCCCTTGCTCACTCATTTTAAAACGATGTCACTCATCCCTTTCAGAGCTGTTAAGAAAACATCATGCAAACCATCTTGTACAGTGCCAGACACAGAGAAGGCCTTCTGGAACTGGAATCCACACACAGCTTACCAATTACTTTTTGAGTAGGTCAATTGCCAGCATGTCTCCAGAGCAAAAAGATTAGTTGATCTTCCTTTCTTTTTGTGCCAGTTTCTGCCCGGGCCCAGGGGCTACAGAGATGAGTAAGAGGAAGTCCCTACCTATAAAGGCACTCCCAGTTTTGCTCAAATCCATTTTTCCAACAAACGTATTTTGATACCTACTGTGTGCAAAATTTATGTGCCTTTGGGGAGGATACTGAGATGATTCAGTCACTCATTTATTCGTCGGTCATCAGTCGTGTGGCAGATATTGTTAGAAACACTATGGGTAGAAACAACAGGCAAGACGTTGTCCTTCCTTTTGAGAAGCTCATAGTGCAGTAAAATACACTAAAATTCACTAAAGTTTGGGAAAAGTAGATGGAAAGAGAATATGATCTCATTGTTAAAAGGCACTTGTGTTGTTGGACAATATAGGGTGCACACAGTAATGTGGATTTCATTTTTGCGAGTATTCAGATCTTGATAGAGCTTTATTGAGACAACCATCTCCTTTTAGAGGAAATGGAGCTTGGGAGTGGTTAATATGTCACACATTTAGGCTAAAGTAAAGCTGACACTAGCCCCACAGAAACTTTAATTTGTGTAGTGACTAAAGTGAAAAGACTCTCTTTCTTCTTGATTCTATTGTCTCCCAGCAGAGATTTTATAATTTGAAAACATTGTTCCTTAGGTAGCCCCAAGAGGTAGAATTTCAGATCTGCTCTTGCTTTTTGTAAACTATTGCATTCCTTCCTCCCAATAGCCCCACTGGGGTCAGGACCATTTTGAACTTAAAGAACTTGCTCAAAGTTACACAACTTGACATATGAAGTCAGGATTTGAATCCAGGTTTGCCTGATTCCAGAGTCCAAGCCCTAAGCCTCAACACCATAGTCCATCCATGATTCACACTCATTGTAGTGTCTGATGGCTTTTGAGACTTTGTAGAAAAAAGCACATCTTAAATCATTTTTAGGACCTGTTTATCTGAACCAGTGGGAAAACTAAATTTACAAACCATAAATAGCGTCTATAGATGTGGAATGCCAAGTGAGTTAGGATATATTAATAAATAGGAACAAAAAGTTATGACCAAAAGTTGTGTTTTCCTATACCCAGTTTCTTAAGATTTCATAATTAGCAGGGAGGAATTCTGAGTTGATGAGTATAAAAAGGCCTCTGCAGATAGCCCAAGAGACGATACTAAAGTTCAGAGGTTATAAACAGAAAGAGGAACAGACACTGTAGATTTTTCTCTACTCCATGACTTCTTCTTGTAGAAATTCTGCACTTGGCACTAATCAGACCTAAAATTAATTTCTTAAAATCACCAATGCCTTATTTAAAGAGGTTGACATTCTGCATGTAGCTGCTCCACTGCCAAACAAAAACACCCCTGGTTCTTTTGTGACCACTAATGCAATTGACTTTCCATCTTTTTAAGAATGCCCCCTCCTATCCCTCCATCTTTGTCTCCCAATTAATTTATGCTTATTTTGTAAAAAGCTTATGGGCCTGTTGAGTTGATATTGCTAAAGGCTGACAACCACATAGAGGTACCTCTTACAGCGATGAAGTGTGTGTGAATGTTTGAATTATCTGTTTTTTTTTTTTTTTTTTTTTTTTTTTTTTTTTGAGACGGAGTCTTGCTCTGTCGCCCAGGCTGGAGTGCAGTGGCACGATCTCGGCTCACTGCAAGCTCTGCCTCCCGGGTTCACGCCATTCTCCTGCCTCAGCCTCCTGCATAGCTGGGACTACAGGCGCCCGCCATCACGCCCGGCTAATTTTTTTTGTATTTTTTTAGTAGAGACGGGGTTTCACCATGTTAGCCAGGATGGTCTCGAGCTCCTGACCTTGTGATCCGCCCGCCTTGGCCTCCCAAAGTGCTGGGATTACAGGCTTGAGCCACCGCGCCCGGCCAAATTATCTGTTAACCAGCATCAAGACGTCGGTTCTCTGTCTTGGATGAATGGCAGGGGAGGCTGAGCTTAACTTGGCCAAAGCAGCAGGGGGCTAATAGAGTGTTTCTGTTCCCCATAAAGAAAGGTAGTCAAGCGTCTGTACTTTCCACTGAACTCGTTTCTATCCTGCTTTTAAAATTCTGCTTACCCTTTCAGTGAGAGCCACATGACAAGTGTTCAGTATGTCAGATTTGTTTTCATTTTATACTACGTATGAATTTGACCTCCACAGTAGTGCTGCGTTAATTTCCCAAAGCTCTTCCAATAATTGTATTCTTTTAAAAAAATACGCATGCTATTATTATTTTTCAGATTGTGTTATGGCTGGTGTTTTGAAAGTGGTTAAAGGATGACTGGTTGCATGTGGAGTAATGTGTACATGATGCACATTTCCAGATGGAAACAGCCCTCAAAGTTCACTATGTAGTTTGTGTACCTATTCTCCTCATTTCATTAGACTGAACTCAGTACTTTCTGGCCAGTAGAGTAGGTTTTTTTCTTTGACAAAATTAAGTTTGGATAACCTTTTCTGAAAAGCAGTTTCAGTTTGTCATTTGACATTTATATTGATAATTAATTGTGGCTGCCAAAAGAAAGTGCGTATCTTTGCTTGAGGCCAGGAGTTCCAGACCAGCCTGGCCAACATAGTGAGACCTTGTTTCTACAAAAAACACAACAATTAGCTGGACACAGTGGCGTGTTCCTGTAGTCCCAGCTACTTGGGAGGCTGCAGTAGGAGGATCAATTGCGCCCAGGAGGTCGAGGCTGCAGTGAACCGTGATCGTGCCACTGCACTTTAGCCTGGGTGACAGAAACGAGATTCCGTCTCTTAAAAAATAAGTATGTACGTAATTGTGTATGAGCTAAGTTACTCTTCCTGTCACATTTGTATGGTAGCTGCAGTCAGGCACTGCATAATCATCTTTCAGTCCGCGTTAGAACTGCATATAAGAGGTCCAATAGGGTTATAATGGAGCTGAAAAACTCCTAGGGAGGCTGTAGTTGTAATGTTGCAGCACCGTGCATTACTCATGTGTTTGTGGTAATGCTGGTGTAAACAAACCTGCCCTGCCAGTCCTGTAAAACTACAGCACCTCCAGTTATATACAGTATACCTAATTGTATACTGATAATAGTAAGTATATTTGTGATAATAGTAAGTATACTTGATAATAGTAATAAACAACTATGTTAGTGGTTTACGTATTTATTATGCTTTTCATTATTATTATTTTAGAGTGTACTGCTTCTGCTTCTAAAATAAAACATTACCTGTAAAACAGCCTCAGGCAGGTCCTTCAGGAGGTATTTCAGAAGAAGGCATTGTTATCATAGCAGACGACAGCTCCATGCCTGTTACTGCCCCTTGAAGAGCTTCCAGGGGACAAGATGTGGAGGTGGAAGACAGTGATATTGATGATCCCGACCCTGTGTAGGCCTAGGCTAATGTGTGTGTTTGTGTCTTAATTTTTAACTTAAAAATGTTTAAATAGAAAAAAGCTTATGGAATAAGGATATAAAGAAAATATTTTTGTACAGCTATACAATGTGTTTATGTTTTAAGCTAAGCATTATTACAGAAGAGTCCAGAGTTAAAAAATAAAAAGTTTATAAAGTAACAAAGTTACAGTAAGCTGTCTAATTTATTATTGAAGAAAGAAAAAGACTTTATAAATTTAGTGTAGCCTAGGTGTACAGTGTTTATAAAGCCTACAGTAGTGTGTAGTAATGTCCTAGGCTTTCACTTTCACTCACACTGATTATCACCAAGAACAACTTCTAATTCCTGCAAGCTCCATTCATGATAAGTGCTCTCTACAGGTGTAACATTTTAAATCTTTTATACTATATTTTTACTGCATCTTTTATATGTTTAGGTATGTTTAGCTATACAGATACCATTGTGTGACAGTCGCCTACAGCATTCAGTATGGTAACATGCTGTACAAGTTTGTAGCCTAGGAGCAATAGGCCATATCATAAAGCCTAGGTGTGTAGTAGGCTATACCGTCTAAGTTTGTGTAAGTATGCTCTCTAATGTTCACATGACAACAAGCATATCAACTAAGAATGCTTTTCTCAGAACATATCTGTTGTTAAGCGACGCATGGCCGTAATTCATGCATTAATTGGTTACCTGTACCCTCTATTTAGGGCTTCAAAAGTCAGATCTGTCCATCTAAGATGCTTTTAAGTAACATTTACCTTAAAGAAATAGATGGTTGATTGGTTTAAAGAAAGAGACAGATGAATTGGACAGGGAAGCCAGATTTTGACTATATTTCTAAGAGGAGCTGTTCTGTAATGTTTTGGTAAAAGAATGTCTGTCTCCATATCATCCATCTATCTATCTATCTATCTATCTATCTATCTATCTATCTATCTATCTATCTATCATCTATCTATCTATCTATCTATCTATCTATCTATCTATCTATCTATCATCTATCTATCTATCTATCTATCTATCATCTATCTATCATCTATCTATCTATCTATCATCTATCTATCTATCTATCTAATTAGGCATCTATTTATCCATTAATCTGTCTGTAATACAAATATTCCAGATATTTAAAAAGTATAAGAAGGCTCTGTAGTGTAATGGATAGCACATTGAACTTTTTTTTGTTTTTATATTGGTTTACTGCTATTAAAAAATATACAAATAATATATGTATCAAAGAAAATTCAGAAAATAAAGAAACATTGAGAAAGTGAAAGACTAGGGCTTATATGATAAACACACAAAAAAATCACTTTTAATATTTTGGTACATTTCCTTGCAGGCTTTTTTGCCCTATGCATACATTTTTATCCATAAATGTAATAATCTTGTCTATGTTATTTTGTAGCAAGCTTTTTTTTCACTTAATACGTAATACTATTTTTTCCAAGTCTTTATAGATACTGTTTTTCTTTTCTTTCTTTTATTTAGCCATCACTCAGTGATTCGATATTTAGGGTATTTCATCATTATTTTCTTTGAAAATTAAATAAAACAAAATTTGATGAAAGTCCAAGGTGGCCCAACACAGTGGCTGAATATATCTCATCAGTCTGTTACATTATTCACATGGAAATGGAAAAACAACTCCCAAAACTCTGCATCTGAGAGAAGTATGTATTAAATTAAGCTGAAGGAAGTGTTTATGAACAGTAGGAAATGAGAGTTGGTAAATGGAGTCATTTTATTTCATAAAGGTGCCTCAGAGCTTTAAGCCCAAAACCCTACACTTTGAGTCACTTTGGATTTTGTGCATCCGTCCATGATGCACCGTGATTTTGTCTTACACAGTGTTTGATATGAAGCATTAAATCTTCCTTCTTTTACCGTTTTCAGAATCTGTGAAATGGGACCTGAGCTAACCTAGAAAAGTCTCTCCACTTGTTGTTTTGATTTTTTTTTTTTTTTTTTTGAGACAGAGTTTCACTCTTGTTGCCCAGGCTGTGCAATGGTGTGATCTCGGCTCACTGCAACCTCTGCCTCCGGGGTTCAAGCGAGTCTCCTGCCTCAGCCTCCTGAGTAGCTGGGACTACAGGTGCACGCCACCACGCCTAGCTAATTTTTTTGTATTTTTAGTAGAGACAGGATTTCCCCATGTTGGCCAGGCTGGTCTCGAACTCTTGACCTCAGGTGACCTGCCCGCCTTGACATCGCAAAGGGCTGGGATTACAGGTGTAAGCCACCGCACCTGGCCCTGTTTAGATATTTTAAAATAATCTCTCAATTCTGAGTAGAATAGTATTTGTATAATAGTTGTGAGTTGAAGGCAAATAGTTGCAAAGAGTTCAGTTCTTTTGTCTTCAAAATATAAGTCATAAAAATGCATGATTCTCCCTGAGGAGCCAACTTGGCATCAGACTCTGGAGCCAGACAGCCTGGGTTTATTTCCTGCTCCACCACTTTCTGCTGGGTGAACTGGAGTAAGTTACTTGACCTGTCTAGGTGCCAGTTTTCTCATCTAGAAAATGGGAATAATGCTATTCATTCATAGGTTTGTTGGGCTGGTTTAAATAAGTTAAAACACAGTGTTAACTGCTACTGTTTTCGACAGGTTCCTAAGGGTCTGTGTTTCTAGCACTTTAGCACTTCAATGGCATTTATAATGTTCTGCACTATCTCTCACTGAGTGGTTTTTCTATGAGTATTTCTATAAGTATTTCTTCCCCAGCTGGTTTATCATGATGGTAATCATACTGGCCACCACTTTTGATGGAGTATTATAATACATACTCTACATGTATTACAAAATGTATGTCTCATTGCCGTTTGTGAGGTATGCATTTTCACTGTTTTCTTTTTACAAGTTTAGTAACTAAAGGTTGTAGAGGTTAAGTAACTTGCTCAAGGTCATAAAATTGTTAAATGTGGAACTTGGAACTAAATTCTGGTCTGGTGTATGTGCCACCACCCAGCTTTTGTAAATTCCTTTAAGGAAGGGACTTTTATGTTTTTTAGATCCCTTACAGATTTCAGCACAGTTCCTTAAACATAGTATGTCCTCAGTAAGTTTTTTGTTATGTTAAATGAGTGAAGGTAGGAGTGATCCTGTGGATAATAGAACTTTTTTCTCCAGTAAGAAAACCAACAATATTGCTTTTTAATGACATGATATTATGAGTCTTAGAATTCTGTTCTGCTTCCATATTACATGTAAGAGAATGATGAGTTTGTAATTATTTGTGTATGAAACTGGTTGTATTTCATGTGAAACAAAAGTACATACCCTGTATTTGAGACTCTGATTTGAGAAAACCTGGATTAGCATTACACCAGTAACCACTGAAGCAATTTTAATTTAAATAAAGGATACAACTAATTCTCGATCTGCTTTTAGCCATTTATTTAACAGACATTTATTGAGCATATACATTGTGCAAAGCCCTCTGCAGGGGACTAAGGGTTTAAGGATGAATATGATGGTTTCTATATGAAAGAGGATTTTATCCAGTATCATGGGTTTACCTATGCCCTGATGCTAATGACCCCTATATATCTTTAATCCAACTCTTCCCCTTTTGCCTTCATTATTCAGCTC
Organism: Hylobates moloch; assembly: GCF_009828535.3. NCBI lineage: Eukaryota > Metazoa > Chordata > Mammalia > Primates > Hylobatidae > Hylobates > Hylobates moloch. The sequence goes on along the minus strand of NW_026652293.1, from coordinate 37,482,262 downwards.
TGTGTTGGATACTTCCACATGGATGTCTCATAGGCCTCCAAACTGAATTTATTATCTCATCCCCAGCACCCACTGTGCCTCATTATATATTACATTCTTGTACCTGTTATATATTCCACCTCTGTTGGTGACACCACTGTCTAAAGTAACCATTCAAACCACTGTCCAAACTTCAACCTTCAAACAAACAAATAAACAAACAAAAAACAAGAAGTAATCTTTGATTCCTTTTTTCTCCCTAACATTCTACATTTGGCCATTCACCAATCCTGCTGATTTTTTCCCCTAAATATTATCAAGTTGAACTGTGAAGGATTTGAGACTTTATCTTACTTGCAAATGAACTTGCCTGCCACAGTTCCATAGATGCTGGCAGAAGGATTCCTGGGTTAGTGACAAAGAACTTTATTAGTCATAGCAATAGCAATAGCCAGAGTATCAACATATTTATTCACTGATTCTCCAAGACCCAACTCCCATAGGATGTCATGAAGAGGGCCAGGTGACAGCCATACATGAAGTGCATTGCATTACAGGAGAGAGAAACTCTGGACTTAGGGAACCCAAATCTTTTTTTTTTTTTTTTTTTTATATTATACTTCAGGGTTTTAGGGTACATGTGCACAATGTGCAGGTTTGTTACATATGTATCCATGTGCCATGTTGATTTCCTGCACCCATTAACTCGTCATTTAGCATTAGATGTATCTCCTAATGCTGTCCCTCCCCCCTCCCCCCACCCCACAACAGTCCCCGGAGTGTGATGTTCCCCTTCCTGTGTCCATGAGTTCTCATTGTTCAATTCCCACCTATGAGTGAGAACATGCGGTGTTTGGTTTTTTGTCCTTGCGATAGTTTACTGAGAATGATGTTTTCCAGTTTCATCCATGTCCTTACAAAGGACACGAACTCATCATTTTTTATGGCTGCATAGTATTCCATGGTGTATATGTGCCACATTTTCTTAATCCAGTCTATCGTTGTTGGACATTTGGGTTGGTTCCAACTCTTTGCTATTGTGAATAGTGCCGCAATAAACATACGTGTGCATGTGTCTTTATAGCAGCATGATTTATAGTCCT